>NC_091153.1:7218168-7450668 GCF_040958095.1 Procambarus clarkii | reverse complement strand
GTGGGCCTGCGGGGCCGCTCCAAGCAACAGCCTGGTGGACCAAACTCTCACAAGTCAAGCCTGGCCTCGGGCCGGGCTTGGGGGAGTAGAAGAACTCCCAGAACCCCATCAACCAGGTATATGTGGGCCTGCGGGGCCGCTCCAAGCAACAGCCTGGTGGACCAAACTCTCACAAGTCAAGCCTGGCCTCGGGCCGGGCTTGGGGGAGTAGAAGAACTCCCAGAACCCCATCAAGCAGGTATATGTGGGCCTGCGGGGCCGCTCCAAGCAACAGCCTGGTGGACCAAACTCTCACAAGTCAAGCCTGGCCTCGGGCCGGGCTTGGGGGAGTAGAAGAACTCCCAGAACCCCATCAACCAGGTATCAACCAGGGTAGAGCGGATTGACGGCAAGGCTGGAGAAACAGGGTAGGGACAAGGATGCATTAGAGTTGTACAGTAGAGAATACCCCGGATATATAGAAATATAGACAGAGATATAGAAAGTAACTCCGGAGAATAGACGGGGGTTAGGAAACGGATACCATGGAAAGACGGGAAGAATGAAACGGGACCTCATTTATAGACGGGGATAGAGAAAGGTACCACTGAAAGGGACGCGATGTTCTGGCAGAATAGAAGCAAATGAAATGGGACCAATGCCTGTGTAATGTTTCCAGAGTGGAGGTCCCCTGGCGGATGTATCAAATTCAAATGTTTATTCAGGTAAAGTACATACATAAGGGGTGATAAAAAATATTGATGAATTTATAGATAGAGCTAGTACATACAATGCCTAAAGCCACAATTACGCAAAAGCGTTTCGGGCAATTCGCAAACAATAAGGCGACGAAGGATGTCAATTTAAAATCCTTTGAGGAGGAAAAAAAAGGCCTTAAAAAGAAGAAAACAGCTATGATGAACAGGTAATAACTGAAGCAAGATGTTCATCTAGTTATGGAAATAACACAATAACTGAGCAGCAACGAATAACAAAGTGGAACTGTAAAGAACATGAGACAAATAGCGTTGAAAAAGGGTAAGCAAAAGGCATACACAAAACCCGAGAGAGTGAAGCGTAGGAAGAAAAAGCTACGAAAAAAAAGACAAATTAAATAAAATATTGTGTTCGAATACGGGAGCAATATGTTCCCAGACCATGTTACTGAATCCGGATCCGAGTCATCGTTCCCAGAGACCATGTTACTGAATCCGGATCCGAGTCATCGTTCCCAGACCATGTTACTGAATCCGGATCCGAGTCATCGTTCCCAGAGACCATGTTACTGAATCCGGATCCGAGTCATCGTTCCCAGAGACCATGTTACTGAATCCGGATCCGAGTCATCGTTCCCAGAGACCATGTTACTGAATCCGGATCCGAGTCATCGTTCCCAGAGACCATGTTACTGAATCCGGATCCGAGTCATCGTTCCCAGAGACCATGTTACTGAATCCGGATCCGAGTCATCGTTCCCAGACCATGTTACTGAATCCGGATCCGAGTCATCGTTCCCAGAGACCATGTTACTGAATCCGGATCCGAGTCATCGTTCCCAGAGACCATGTTACTGAATCCGGATCCGAGTCATCGTTCCCAGAGACCATGTTACTGAATCCGGATCCGAGTCATCGTTCCCAGAGACCATGTTACTGAATCCGGATCCGAGTCATCGTTCCCAGAGACCATGTTACTGAATCCGGATCCGAGTCATCGTTCCCAGAGACCATGTTACTGAATCCGGATCCGAGTCATCGTTCCCAGAGACCATGTTACTGAATCCGGATCCGAGTCATCGTTCCCAGAGACCATGTTACTGAATCCGGATCCGAGTCATCGTTCCCAGAGACCATGTTACTGAATCCGGATCCGACTCATCGTTCCCAGAGACCATGTTACTGAATCCGGATCCGAGTCATCGTTCCCAGAGACCATGTTACTGAATCCGGATCCGAGTCATCGTTCCCAGAGACCATGTTACTGAATCCGGATCCGAGTCATCGTTCCCAGAGACCATGTTACTGAATCCGGATTCGGATCACCAGATTTCTACAATTATTTCCAATACAGGTTCCCTTGGCTTTTATACAGTTAAGCCAGTTAACCCATTTAAACTGTCAGTGAGATCAGATTGTTATTGAAATTAAAATTCTTAACTGACTTGGGAATATCCATGGTGGTTTGAAAATTGAATTAGCCAATCAGTAGGGGCTCTACTTGGAATAGCCAATGAGAGCTCATCTGCTGAGTTGCATAGCCAATGAGGGGTTACATCAGCGCTAGAGGATATAAAAAAACGTAGGAAGGCTAAATTTTATCCTGGGTAGGTTAACATATGTAAGTTTGGATGGGTATAAATTTAACCCAATAGGCTATTTGGGGGCAGGGGGTAGCGGCCGCCGCTTTAACGAGCCTGTCCTGAGGACAGACTGTGTGGGTCACTTGTAAAGTTTTTAAATCATAAACAAGGGGGTTTGGCTTCTGGATTAACGACCATTAGGCTTTGTTTATGTGGTTGAGCTGCGATTTACCACCAAAAGAGGCAAGTCCCCTCCTTTCTCCCCTCTTTACTCCCTCCCCCGTCACACCTACAACCTCCAAACCCCCCCTACATGTAGCCCCAAACACCTCCTCCCTCCTCTCACATACAACCTCCAAACCTCCCCCTTCAAACTCACCCTCCAAAGCCCTCTTCTCATGCCTGGCAGCTGGCACCTCAAATGAGGCACACTTTCTCTCCCTTCCATCCCCCCCCTCTAGTGCCAACAGCCACTTGGCCATCTGAGTGGCACTCGAGTTAACAACCCGCTCATTATCTGGCACTAAGAACAAGGACAACACCGGTGCTGAAGAGGTTTTGAAAAGAATGTGAATTAATAGGGTTTGAAGAGCTAAGGGAGAAGAGTAGGAGGACAAACTGGGACTGACTGGAGTACCGGGAAACTGGTAAATGACAAGAGAACTGGGAGGGTGACAGTGCCAAGAGAACTGGGACACGCGTCCGACACGATCAACTGAAGCTCTGGGAATTACAGGGTGAAGCCAAAGGTGTCATTGTGCAGTTACCTCGATTAAACAGGTTTCTAATATTTTTCGAGTGTTTCAAAAATTTTGGAAGGTCAGAGGTCAGCACATGGCCATGTGTCCCATGTGGTCAGCTGAATCACTGAGACTGACAACACAGGGCAAAATAAAAATAAAGTTCTAACATATTCGAACAACAAGATCCATTTTTTTACCAATTTTTTTATTTCACATTTTTCAGGATTAAGGGATTGGCTGTTCATCTGTTGCTGTCTAGATTTTGAGGCGAAACTAGCAAGAAGCGCACGCAACTGATTCAAAATAAGCGAATCTGATTAGCTAATTAAGTATATCTTATCTAGCTGATTACTAGATCATTTAGGGAAAGATTCCGAGATCTTTGACGCGTGAATTCTGAATTCAGAATATGCTGTTTATGGAACAAGCATGGACGCACCGAGAGAAACCGTTTTATAGTTATTAAGACAGACAGAACGCAAGTGTGATGATGATTACTAGTGTTGAAATGAAGGAATTCATCCTGAATCAGGTCTATGTCAGACGATATTAACGTTGGAATTCATCAATATTGACACATGTTTCAAACTGCGAGAATCAAAGATTATATTCCTCAGATCTCTTATTTCTAATACCCAACTGATTTTTGGGCAATGCCTTGGCAGGGTGACTGGGCGCTACCCTAACTGCTCACGCCACACCCTAGGGGAAGGTGGGTGTTGGGAGATGATTGTAACTTACAGTACAAAGCAAGTTTGACAATCACCTTACAGAACCAGACTCAAGGTACACAATTGATGTTGTACCTCGTCTGCTTGCCTGGCCCCCAGAGCCAAGAAAATGTAGGATGTTGCGCATGATGCAGTAAAATAAATTCTCTAGTGAAGAAATGGGAGCAAGAAAATGGCAAATAACGATTGAGTAGAACAATATACGGTGTTACTAAATAGTTTATACCTGGATTAATAGAACCTTACATAGTTGACAAACTTATCCTCAGGCTAGGTTCGTTAAAGCGACGGGCAAGTCCCAAGAAGCTTTTTATCCATTTTAACGAATTCTGAATTAAAAATAGTTTTCCTCTTATATAAAAAATATCAGAATATACTAAAGTTCCAGGCTAGAGTTTAGGTTAGTTCCACCTAACCTTACCAAGACTTAGATATAGGTTAGGTTAGGTGTTTACACTGGCCATTATTTGTATTGGTGGATTGAGCATTTACACACTTGGGAGTCGAACCGAGGACTTCAATGAAGAGATCTGATAAATGTGGAATTAATTAATAAGATAGGTAACTAATGAGAGGAGGGCTGATAAACAGGGAGTAAATAGGTAGATAAATTAATATAAGAGTCCCCGCTGGCGCAGTGGTAACAAACTCGCCCCAGATTGGTTCGTATCCCGGCCGGGGGGAGGATTGACTAGGCACCAACCCTTAACTATACGCCTCACTTCACCCAGCATCAATCGGGTACCTGGTTGTTAATGGATTGGCGTGTCGCATTCCAGGGAAACTAGTGATTACGACTTGCCATGAGCTGTGAGATGAAAAATGCTCTCAGCCTGTAGAGTATCTTATCTTGAGGTTATCTTGAGATGATTTCGGGGCTTTTAGTGTCCCCGCGGCCCGATCCTCGACCAGGCCTCCACCCCCAGGAAGCAGCCCGTGACAGCTGACTAACACCCAGGTACCTATTTTACTGCTAGGTAACAGGGGCATAGGGTGAACGAAACTCTGCCCATTGTTTCTTGCCGGCGCCTGAGATCGAACCCGGGACCACAGGATCACAAGTCCCGCGTGCTGTCCGCTCGGCCGACCGGCTCCCTAGTAGATGGAATAGAGTAGATGGAAGTAAAAATAGAAGTCAGTCTACGTACAGTACTCAGACTACTGTACAGTACATTCAGACACACTATGTGTTGTACTCTGTACAACAGTACTCGTTCAGATGACTGAGTACAGTCTATTGATGAGGCAGTCATCATCTGTTACTGTACTCACCTGAGTAGAGAGATAGTGACTGGGTTTTTCAGTCAACCAGTCAATCATTCAGAATTCGTTAAAACTGTTGACCAGACCACACACTAGAAGGTGAAGGGACGACGACGTTTCGGTCCGTCCTGGACCATTCTCAAGTCAATTGTGATCATCGCCTTCGTTAAAGGCCATGATCCGTACGAGAGATGAGAATAGATAACGAAAATATAACAACCAAATAAGAGGACGGTAAAGGGAAAGAAATAGTGTAGACAAGAAATGAGAAAGAGAGAAGAAGAAGAGAAATTAGAAGATAAGAAAGGACGATTTACTGAGGAATAAAACGAGCTGAACTGAAGAGGGAATTGGAAGCAGAGATGGAATAAGAATAAAGAACCAAGAGAGATAAAGAAGAGGACAAGATGAGGGAAGAGAGAATATGTTAAGAGGAAAGACACGAAACAGAACCAGAAGAGTGAGATGATGGGAAAGAACAAAGAGAGAGAGAGAGTAATAGATGAAAGAGAGACCTATAAAATGAAAGAGTGAGAAGGTCAGAGTGCGAGAGGAAAAGAGACGAATGTATGAGAGGGAGAGGAGCAAATAAGAGAGAGAGAGAGAGAGAGAGAGAGAGAGAGAGAGAGAGAGAGAGAGAGAGAGAGAGAGAGAGAGAGAGAGAGAGAACTGAGTGAACAAAAACTGCAGAACAGAGAATGGAGACGAAAGAGGGAATTAATAGACAAGAGGCAAAACACACACACTAATTGCACTCGGAACGTAAGTGGGAGATGGCAATTATATGACTTGTTTCAAGCCTCGAGTTACGCAGAGAGAGAGAGAGAGAGAGAGAGAGAGAGAGAGAGAGAGAGAGAGAGAGAGAGAGAGAGAGAGAGAGAGAGAGAGAGAGAGAGACACACACACACACAGAAAATGAGAGAAAGAGAAAGAGACACACACAGAGAAAGAGAGAGAGAGAAAGAGAAAGTGAGAGGGAGAAAGATAGAGAAAGAGACAGAGAGAGAGAGAGAGAGAGAGAGAGAGAGAGAGAGAGAGAGAGAGAGAGAGAGAGAGAGAGAGAGAGAGAGAGAGAGAGAGAGAGAGAAACAGAAACTCCCCATCCCTCCAATTCTCCAAAGCAGATATAACGAATGGAATACATCAGGAACACAGGGAAGCAAAAGGGGAGAATAGTTATAACACAGAATAATAACGTCTCTTGCAGAAGAACATGACTATTGCATTATATATATATATTCTGGAGAAAGAGATGAGGGGCGACAGTTGGAAATAGGAGAGTGACTTGATGAGAGAGTGCAAGGCTATGGAAGTGATACCTGAGGCTATGGGAGTGATACCTGAGGCTATGGGAGTGATACCTGAGGCTATGGGAGTGCAAGAAGTGACGTGAGAGTGCAAGACGAAGGTATGAGAGTACAAGAAGACATGTGAGAGTGCAATACATGGACAATGAGTGAAGAAAAGACACAAGACAGAGTCGCCATGTCAGAGTGTAACATGTAAGAGCAACTCAGGGCATCCCCAGGCTCCTTGGATCGTGTAAAGAGCATCATAGAGCATCACATGGCATTAGAGAGCATCATAAAGCATAATAGAGCACCGTAGATCATCAGAGAACAGCATAGAGCATCAGGGAGTATAATAGAGCATCAGACGGCATTAGAACCTTCACAGAGCTTCATAGAGCATCAAAGAACATCATAGATCATCACAGACCACCAGTATCGTGTTTAGAACAAGAACTGGCTACAAAACAAACACAAATGCATGTGAAGTCAAAGTGACAGCTTAAAGTCAAAGATCTGTAGTACACAAAAGTCAAAACTCATTGATGAAATATATGATAAATTGGAAGGAATTAATTCTCAGAACCTAAGAAAATAAGTAATTGACCAAACTTTAACAGGAAAAAATATGCAAAATACAGCAAGCAACCCATGAATCTAGAGGGGTAGGGAGGCATAAATGGGGGCTGAATTTAAGGTGGGATATATATATATATATATATATATATATATATATATATATATATATATATATATATATATATATATATATATATATATACATATATATATATATATATATATATATATATGTATATATATATATATATATATATATATATATATATATATATATATATATATATATATATATATATATATATATATATATATATATATATATCTTGCCTCATCGCCTGGAGTGCTTCGGGGGATCCTGGACCAAATAGGATGCTCTCTCTCTCTGACAAGGTGGTGGCTATCCTGTCACTGTCTGGGGGATATTGGTGTCTGGTGGGGGAGGAAGATAGAGGTGGAGGTGCAGCTTATGGAGATGGTGGAGCTATTCTCATCTCTCCTTGCTCAGTGCCTGATCAGCTAGGATCTCAAAACACAGCATGATGTATTGTTAAATACAGCAGGAAGTATAGTTCAAATACAGCAGTAAGCATAGTTAAAATACAGTAGGAAGTATAGTTAAAATACAGCAGGAAGTATAGTTAAAATACAGCAGGAAGTATAGTTTAAAATACAGCAGGAAGTATAGTTAAAATACAGCAGGAAGTATAGTTAAAATACAGCAGGAAGTATAGTTAAAATACAGCAGGAAGTATAGTTAAAATACAGCAGGAAGTATAGTTAAAATACAGCAGGAAGTATAGTTAAAATACAGCTGGAAGTATAGTTAAAATACAGCAAGAAGCATAGTTCAATACAACAGGACGTAAAGTTAAAATACAGCAGGAAATATTGTTAAAATACAGCTGGAAGTATAGTTAAAATACAGCTGGAAGTATAGTTAAAATACAACAGGAAGAATGGTTGAAATACAACAGGAAGAATGGTTGAAATACAGCAGGATTTATAATTAAAATACAGCAGGAATCTCGTCTCTTTTTCACACCATCTACATTTACTCTCTCCTCCTTCTCTTTCCTGCCTCTTTCACTCTTCACCCATTCTTAATTCACTTTTTCTCCCATTCCTTCCTCGTTCTGTACTTCCATCCCTTCCGTCCCCCCTTCCCTTTCGCTATTCCCTCCTCCCTCCCGCTGCACCCCTTCCCTCTTCACAGCTAATGGACTTATCTCATTGGACGTTTTATCTCAAAACTTTTGACCCAAAAGAGGTGATACTTAACTCTATCATCCTCAGGACGTTTTGTCCATTATATTCTGACCAATGGTGGGTCTCCCTTAGTGAGTGGGAGGAGTGGGGCACCACTAGTGAGTGGGAGGAGTGGGGCACCACTAGTGAGTGGGAGGAGTGGGGCACCACTAGTGAGTGGGAGGGATGGGGCACCACTAAGTACCACCACTAATTCACCACTAGTGGGTGGAGTAGTGTATTTTACATCTCCCAATAGCATCCTCACTCCCCTCCTCCTCCCATGATTCTCCCAAGTCATTACCCATCATCTAACAGAAGCCTCATCTGATGGACACCAGAAGCTCCAGCAATTGATTCACAACAATTGGTATATATTGGCTGGGGAGTCGAACCCCGGTGGACTCTGTGCCTCGAGCAGTTCCTAAACCGACCGAAACGCCGCCACAAATCGCCTGATTCTAAATGCGTCGAATTTAATCCGAAGTCTTCAGGAGTTCATGAGACACTTCGAGGAACTCTTAAATCTTGGGTCGTCCTTTGTAATATCTCTCCTATTTGTGTTCTTGCTCGACTTAGCGTAGTGGCGATAAATTGGATTAAGTCTTCAATTAGAACAGGTTTGTCTGAGCTTGTGGTGTGAGCCGGAACTACCCCGACGCTCAATGACTGTTATAAATATATATATCTATATGTTCAGAGATGTATATAGATATATATTTAGCTATAGGAACATATAGATATATAATCTAGGCTTCGCTCGTTTGTTCTATAAGCCTGAGGCTTATGTTTATATCGCCTGAGGTCTTAGGAGGCGTCATAATGCTAGCGATATGCGCAGAGAAGCAATTATATGAACGCTATTGCGTTGTCGCTACTTAGGAAGTCAAAATGATAGTAGTTTAATGAACAAATCCACAAGGGCCGTGCTACCTGACCATGATGTGGTGGAACCTGGTACTCCTCCTCTGCTACCTGACCATGATGTGGTGGAACCTGGTACTCCTCCTCTGCTACCTGACCATGATGTGGTGGAACCTGGTACTCCTCCTCTGCTACCTGACCATGATGTGGTGGAACCTGGTACTCCTCCTCTGCTACCTGACCATGATGTGGTGGAACCTGGTACTCCTCCTCTGCTGCCTGACCATGATGTGGTGGAACCTGGTACTCCTCCTCTGCTACCTGACCATGATGTGGTGGAACCTGGTACTCCTCCTCTGCTACCTGACCATGATGTGGTGGAACCTGGTACTCCTCCTCTGCTACCTGACCATGATGTGGTGGAACCTGGTACTCCTCCTCTGCTACCTGACCATGATGTGGTGGAACCTGGTACTCCTCCTCTGCTGCCTGACCATGATGTGGTGGAACCTGGTACTCCTCCTCTGCTACCTGACCATAATGTGGTGGAACCTGGTACTCCTCCTCTGCTACCTGACCATGATGTGGTGGAACCTGATACTCCTCATCTGCTACCTGACCATGATGTGGTGGAACCTGGTACTCCTCCTCTGCTACCTGACCATGATGTGGTGGAACCTGGTACTCCTCCTCTGCTGCCTGACCATGATGTGGTGGAACCTGGTACTCCTCCTCTGCTACCTGACCATGATGTGGTGGAACCTGGTACTCCTCCTCTGCTACCTGACCATGATGTGGTGGAACCTGGTACTCCTCCTCTGCTACCTGACCATGATGTGGTGGAACCTGGTACTCCTCCTCTGCTACCTGACCATGATTTTGCTTTATCTGTATATGCAAGCTAAGTGGATGTTTGAATTCATTAAACAACTACCATATTTAGTTTACTTCCTCTTGCAACTGAATTACCTCAAACAGTTGAATAATCTGAAAACATATTTGTAAATTACATATAAGTCAGATAACGTCGATACCATAGATAACAAGATAACAAGATAACATTTCCAGCTTCCGCCCCCCACCCTTTCCCAGGCTCTCTGATGCCTAACCAAACGATGTTAGTGGATTTTAAATCTCCGTTGACAATGTTGATTCTGCATTGATAGCAGGTCTCCTTAGTTGATAACTATCACCCTATATTGTTAATGTGAATAACGTGCCATGTAGCTTGATAACGGGTATCCAACATTGTTAATTTAACGTTATTCGAGACACTCGTTGCCTTCGGGACGCCCCTGGAAATATTGTTACGTTACCTCAGCGTTATGAAGTAACGTTGGGGCGATAATCCGGAGGGGAGAGTAACGCAGGCTTCGTTACTGAGTCTTAAACTGACCGACGAGCGCTCGTTAGTACGAGTTTATTCACAAAATCTACGTTAACGATACGAGCGTAAGTCCTATTTTCCTCTGGAAGTGTTCATGAGATTCCTGTTTTATCTGTTTTTGGACTTTTGTCTTTAAATTTGCATATAATTCTATGCACTGTTTTTACGATTGTGTCCGTTTTTATTTAATTTTAATCTTTTATGTAAGATTATAATCTATAATTATATATATATATATTTTTTTTTTGTATGAAGTGATCAATTTCACTGTCTATTAAATTATCATCTAAAATTACATAAAAATTATCATCTTATAAAATTATCTGAAATTATATATTTTTTTGTTGTATGACGTGATCAATTTCATTGTTTATATATTTTTTTTTTTTTTGAGATATATACAAGAGTTGTTACATTCTTGTACAGCCACTAGTACGCGTAGCGTTTCAGGCAGGTCCTTAATCCTATCGTCCCTGGTATACGATCCCCTGCCGCGAAGAATCGTTGTTACAACCAAGTACACATTTTACTGTTGAGTTAAACAGAGGCTACAGTTAAGGATTTGCGCCCAGTAAATCCTCCCCGGCCAGGATACGAACCCATGACTAGGCGCTCGCGGAACGCCAGGCGAGTGTCTTACCACTGCACCACGGAGACTGGTTAAAACATTAGCAACTCTCCACCATTCCGATACTGTGATCGACTCGAAAGATAGATTAATTATTCAAGAATAACAGCTTGCTAAGCTCTTTATATTGTTTAGGGAAAAATATTTTGTGTGCTCTGGGATCTGTTGGGCATCAATATTTTTCCCTTTTGTTTATTTACTTCCCCGCTTGGATTATTATTGACTACAGATGGAGTACATAGGGCAACCCGTTCTCAGATCAAGTCCATTCCATCCAGCGGTCGACCCCAAGGAAGTACTCATAACCAGTAAACTTGTCATCTTGTCCTCTTCACCATGTACATAGATCTGTTCAGCAGTTGACATAGTATAGTTTCTCTAGGATATACAGAGACAAATTACTTATTTAAAATATAAATTTCTTTGTTCATTATCCATTAGCTGACCTGTCTCGGTAATTAACGACACAATCTTCTCATTTAATCTTGTTTATATGAAATATATGTTATATATGAAATATCTTGTTTCATATATCTTGTTATATATGAAAACACTCTGAGGGATTTTTTTGTTGCCCTGTTATACACAATAATTTCTTTCAGCGTTTCTTGCTTATATTTTTTAAGCATTTCTTCTAAGTTAAACAAGTTGCTGTGCTACACAGACTTTATAATTCTTAATACGTTTGTGCATTACGTTTTTCTTTTAGATAAGGCTTTTTAATCCCTTGGTTATCCATTTTGGTCCTGTGGTATTTGACATTATATATTTATGTGCTATATTATGTTCCTGTGTTTTACAAGGAATTTGTCTAAGTAATTTGAATCTACATTGCCATGTCATTCACCGCTAGACCACCGTTAAGTTCCAAGGACAACTCATTTTACAAGTTTAAATTTGGTTAAATTTTGGTTAATTTTACAAGGTTAAATTTAAGTTTTCTTAATCAACCCTTGTAAAGAAACTGTTTAATCCCACAAAATCAGCTTTGCGAAAATCTGGCACCATAACAAAATTTTCTCTCACACACTCTCTTAGGATGGGGGGGGGGGAAGGGGGTGAGGAATGGTGCCCAGCCACTTGTGCTGGTAGAGCGACGGTCTCGCTTCATACAGGTCGGCGTTCAATCCCCCGACAGTCTATAAGTGGTTGGGCACCATTCCTTTTCCCCCGTCCCATCCTAAATCCATATCCTGACCCCCTTCCCAGTGCTATATAGTGTTGGCTGGGGGGTCGTGTTGGCTGGGGGTCGTGTTGGCTGGGGGTCGTGTTGGCTGGGGGTCGTGTTGGCTGGGGGTCGTGTTTGGGGTCGTGTTGATGGCGTCGGACGATCCATTCTCTTGTTTTATCATCGTATACGTTTGCATGTATTTACCTGGAGTTTACCTTGAGAAGGTTTCGGGAGTTCTCTACTCATGTAGCCCTGCCCGGGGCCAGGCTCGACTTGTGACAACTTGATCCAACAAGTTGTGGCTTGGAGCGGTCTGCAGGTCCACACATATCCACTACAACCCGGTTGATCCGGTACTTCCTGCAGTAACCTATCTATTTTCTACATTTGACTTTGTTTTGGTGGCTTGGAGATATTTACAAACGGCTTCGGGGACTTTATTATGTAACGAGAAAGATCTTTTTCTCTCCTTGTTTGTTTCAATACGAAGTTCACTTGAAAGTTGACAAGTTCGCGTTTAACGTTAGTTCTGGCATGGTGATAATATGATAATGTTTAAATGACTCTTATCATTTAAACATCTTGTCATTGTCATCTGCCAGACGATGCAGTTATAATTTGTCTCTACTGTATCTTAAACTATGCTAAGGGCTTCTAACTTGGAATGCCTTGAGGAGTTGTGTGGTCATTGCTACATCTGTTTATCTGTTTTAGGGCCTGATGTTTTTTTCAAGACTTCCTTGGTTCTATTGTATGAAGGGGGAACACTCTCTTTTCCATTTTGCTAGAGAGGGTCGGGTTATGGTGGGGTTATGGTAGATTTTAATTCTATATGGGAAAGTTGTCGGTGGGTGATGTATGAGATCTTCACTACATTTGATAATGAATTAATAAATTGTAGTGTTTGCCACAGTGTGCTGGCACCCAGTGATGGTGAAGCAGCTTGTAGACCAGAGTAGACTACCTCTCTGAATATTTTGGACCGGTCGCGAATCGCATTTTTGAGGTCCGCGTAGACTTTGTATTCCCCCCTACTGCTAGCTTGGTTAGAACTGTTATTGCCCGTAATAATAGTAGTAGTAGTAGGCATCCATCAGTCTCAGGAGACTATGGAGCTGCGCTCTGGTTGTCGGTCTGGAGTGGCCTCACCAGGGCGCAATAGTGCACACTGCAAATACTGATAGTTGGTTAGGTTAGTGTACTTTCACCGCCGTGGAGAGGGAGAGGACCTGCTGCATGGGTAACAGCTTCTCCCCCGTAATCAAACTACCCTGGCTTTGCGCCTTGGTGAGGCCACTCCAGACCGACGACCAGAGCGCAACTCCATAGTCTCCTGAGACTGACGGATGCAACCTACTAGTGTACATCTATGCTTGAAGCGTCAACGCAAGTCCCACACATCACTAGCAACACAGAGTTTATATTCGTTTTGTTTGTGGGACTCATCTGAGTAGAATGCAAGAGTGTTGTGGAAAAAGTAAGTAATCGCGGGGACGAAGGTTGATGTCATGGCTGCTGTTGGTACTGAGTTTGGTATTTTGTCTTCCAGGTGTTGGTGTTGTTGTGTTCGTATTGGTGTTGTTGGGGCTGTTGAGTTTTACTGTTCTGCAAGATGGTTATGTCTGTACTAAGGTTATGTTTGTCCCAAGTTAGGAGTATTGAGGATGGGTAAGGTATGAGACAGGTTTTGTTTGTGTATGAAGTTGCAAAGTTATTTTGTTTTATCTGTATGGATGTGCTGGGTGAGTAGTCAGGCAGGAAGGCAGGAATTTGGGACAAAAATGATTCGAAAATCAGCTTTAATATTTAATATAAAATTAGGATTTATATCCCTCAGGTGTTTGGCTAAACACCTGAGGGTTGTTTCTCCTTGAAATCCTACGATAAGAAGTGATAACAGCGGCCCAAATATTGACTCGTCTGGCCTATATGTTGTGATCCTGGAAAGGCGTTTGCCTTTTAATTAGACAATTTCAGCAACGAGGAGTGTTGGGACCTGCTGCATGGGTAACACCTTCTTATTGTATTTGGGTATTTGGGAGTGCGCCTGGGCACCACTGAATACCCCATCCAGTACATGGATATGAATAAACCCAATAAACTCAGGAAACTTTACACCGGTTGATTGACAATCGAAAATCATAACTAAAGAGCCCAAGCTCAAAAATGAGCAATAAGGTGAGTACAAATGAGTATACACACACACACAAACATGCCACATTCTCCACCATCACCACGAACCCTTCCTCCCTCTTACTTAGCCACATCTCCCCCTACCACACACAGACTACCACACTCAACCGGTTTGTCGCATCTATCACTTACATTTCCTAACTGCTGGCTCCCTCCAGACCTATATCTACCCCCCCCCCCTTCCTGACCGCTCCAGGAACGCACACCAGTGTAGCAAGATCACCAGAACTCCATTAAAGGAAGATTTACTTGATAGTATAAAAACTGAGGGAAAGCAAAGACCCGAAGTCTTCCAAAAGCAGCAACAGCAGCAGTAGCAGCAGTAGCAGCAGCAGCAGTAGCAGCAGTAGCAGCAGCAGCAGTAGCAGCAGTAGCAGCAGTAGCAACACCACCGGTAAGGTTTTCCTGGGGCGACAGTTCCAGCAGCAATAAAAAAAATAGATGCATTCGCAACAGCAGCATCAGAAACAGAAGCAGCATGGAGAGCAGTAAGAAAAAAGCAGAAACAACAGCAGCAGTAGCAACAGCAGCAGCAGCAGCAGCAGTCTCACAAGCAGGATCAGACGCGGAGTTCCTCCCTTAACTGACTACGATCAACAGGACGCAGGAAATTGTGGCGATAATAAAGACTAGTTTCTTCCTCTCTCGCCCCGGCCAGACACTACATAAACTCACCCACGGTTCGGTGCTCCTGAATCTGCTTCGGTTTTTGATTCGAAGCAGCTCCTGTGAGGCGTGTTTGGGAAGGGAGCAAACGAGAGGGACTGGAGGAATATTACAAAAAGAGAGATTAGAGATTTCTGCATCGTTGTGTGATGATGATTGTAAAGAGATGATCCACGATTGTAAATATACACTTGGGTATCATCAGGAACGAGAAAGGTTATTTGGTCATTCCACTTTGGGAGCACAGAAAGGACTTTGACAAGCTTTGTCTTGGCTTTCTATCGTTGTTTACCCTTTTCTTCTCGTTTTCTCTTTTCCTTTCTTTTAGCTGCAATTTAGAAATAAGATTTTTGTTTACCAATAACTGAATGATCGTATATAAGCTTTGTACTCTGATTTTTTTTTAATTTTACTGTTTTCTACTTTCTTCTCCTCTTCTTCTTACATTCCCTACGCCCAACCACTTGCGCTGGACGGTAGAGAGACGGTCTCGCTACATGCAGGTCGAAGTTCAATCCCCGACTGTCCAAGAATGGGCACCATTCCTTTCCTCCCCGTCCCAATCCCAAATCCTTATTCTTTCCAAGTGCTGTACAGAAGTAATGGCTTAGCGCTTTCTTCCTGATACCTTATCTTATATCTTATTATCATATTATCATATTATTATATATTATTATCTTATATATTGATATCTTACCTTGGCCTTTAATGCCAATTATCTTACCTTGCTATTCCTCTCCTTTCTAATCATCACTTTCCCCCTCCTTGTCGTCTTTGGTCATTGTATTCTCTGCGTCTCCCGCCGTCAGGAGACGCAGAGAACAATGAATTACGTCTCTTTCTGATGCTGGAACAAGAGAATTACGTCTCTTTCTGATGCTGGAACAAGAGAATTACGTCTCTTTCTGATGCTGGAACAAGAGAATTACGTCTCTTTCTGATGCTGGAACAAGAGAATTACGTCTCTTTCTGATGCTGGAACAAGAGAATTACGTCTCTTTCTGATGCTGGAACAAGAGAATTACGTCTCTTTATGATGCTGGAACAAGAGAATTACGTCTCTTTCTGATGCTGGAACAAGAGAATTACGTCTCTTTATGATGCTAGAACAAGAGAATTACGTCTCTTTCTGATGCTGGAATGTGATGTTCTCTCTCTCTGATGCTGGGATGTGTTCCTCTCTCTCTCTGATGCTGGGATGTTCTCTCTCTCTCTCTCTCTGATGCTGGGATGTTCTCTCTCTCTCTCTCTCTCTCTGATGCTGGGATGTTCTCTCTCTCTCTCTCTCTCTCTCTCTGATGCTGGGATGTTCTCTCTCTCTCTCTCTTTCTCTCTGATGCTGGGATGTGATGCTCTCTGATGCTGGGACTCTCCACATCAAATATTTCAATCCACACAGCACAAATTCCTATATTTCATGTTATGGTTTAGTCATAACATTTTCCCAAGCAGGAATACATCATATATTTTCAGGATTCCGAGTTGATTTGCTCTATTTTTTTGTGCTATATGTGTATTTTGGGACGGTTCTTTGATGTTCATTTTGTGCCATCATTTTCAGAACGGTGACTTCGAAATTTATATGTTGTAAAACATATGTTTTTATTTATTACTTTTATTACTTGCATCCAACGGTCTTGGAGACGTGGAGAAAAGTATACTCAATGGGTGTATAACAGGAGACATCTAGGGTATATTTCACTGTAAAACCCGTTATATCTCGTGATAAATACCATTAATATTATGAAGATATCTGAATTCGTTCACCATTAGGTTTCATAATAAATACTAAGGATCCAACTCTAAGCCTCAGGGACCAAATCCTTCCCTAACAACAAGACCCGAGCCCCTGGAAGCAACACAGGGGGATTCAGGGAACGCTGTCTGATTGGGTGATAGAAGCCAGGTGTAGGTGTATTAAGGCAAGATAGGAGCCACATGTAGAAATAATGAGGTAAGAGAAGAACCAGGTGTAGTATAGAGAAACAGGATGTGAGTCAGGTGTATTAGAGAGAGAGAGAGAGAGAGAGAGAGAGAGAGAGAGAGAGAGAGAGAGAGAGAGAGAGAGAGAGAGAGAGAGAGACAGAGACAGAGAGAGAGACAGAGACAGAGAGAGAGACAGAACGCTACCTACAAATCAGAGGTCCACTCGCCTAAGGAAAATAATGCTGTACCTTCCGATATCAAGGGGAAAAAACTTTCCTTTTTTTCCGAACTCACAACGAAGATTTTTGTTAACCTCACAAACGTTTTTGTGAGGGTGACATTATCCACCTTTTCTCCTTCACTCCTATTTACTCTCATCTCTTTTTGTTCTTCCTCATTCTTCACCTTCAGCTTCTCATTCTTCTGATACTGGTAGCTAGGGGTGGTTGATAGTGATGATACTGGTAGCTGGGGGTGGTTGATAGTGATGATACTGGTAGCGGGGGGTGGTTGATAGTGATGATACTGGTAGCTGGGGGTGGTTGATAGTGATGATACTGGTAGCTGGGGGTGGTTGATAGTGATGATACTGGTAGCTGGGGGTGGTTGATAGTGATGATACTGGTAGCTGGGGGTGGTTGATAGTGATGATACTGGTAGCTGGGGGTGGTTGATAGTGAAGATACTGGTAGCTGGGGGTGGTTGATAGTGATGATACTGGTAGCTGGGGGTGGTTGATAGTGATGATACTGGTAGCTGGGGGTGTTGATAGTGATGATACTGGTAGCTGGGGGTGGTTGATAGTGATGATACTGGTAGCTGGGGGGTGTTGATAGTGATGATACTGGTAGCTGGGGGGTGTTGATAGTGATGATACTGGTAGCTGGGGGTGGTCGATAGTGATGATACTGGTAGCTGTGGGTGTTGATAGTGAAGATACTGGTAGCTGGGGGTGGTCGATAGTGATGATACTGGTAGCTGGGGGTGTTGATAGTGATGATACTGGTAGCTGGGGGGTGGTCGATAGTGATGATACTGGTAGCTGGGGGTGGTCGATAGTGATGATACTGGTAGCTGTGGGTGTTGATAATGATGATACTGGTAGCTGTGGGTGGTCGATAGTGATGATACTGGTAGCTGGGGGTGTTGATAATGATGATACTGGTAGCTGTGGGTGGTTGATAGTGATGATACTGGTAGCTGGGGGATGTTGATAGTGATGTTACTGGTAGCTGGGGGTGGTCGATAGTGAAGATACTGGTAGCTGGGGGTGGTCGATAGTGATGATACTGGTAGCTGGGGGTGGTCGATAGTGATGATACTGGTAGCTGGGGGTGGTCGATAGTGAAGATACTGGTAGCTGGGGGGTGATCGATAGTGATGATACTGGTAGCTGGGGGTGGTCGATAGTGATGATACTGGTAGCTGGGGGTGGTCGATAGTGATGATACTGGTAGCTGGGGGTAGTCGATAGTGATGATACTGGTAGCTGGGGGTAGGTCGATAGTGATGATACTGGTAGCTGGGGGTGGTCGATAGTGATGATACTGGTAGCTTGGGTGAAGATAGTGATAATATTGGTATCTTGGGTGATGATAGTGGTATAGTGTTTGATAAACAACGCCCACTTATGACCTATTTATGTCCAACATAATATGTCTCACCTTAAAATAATCAAAGACAAAAACAAAACAAATAAACTTTAAACTCTCCCACAACAACAAATATATCATCTTTCTGCATAAAGCGGAACAGGAAGATATCAAGACGAGCATCAACAAGGGATCTCCAAACCTAACGGACTACGGGCTCACCATAGCCCGTGCTACTTGGAACATTTTGTTCCAAGGCCCGAGAGACATTTTAACATTTTGTTCCAAGTAGCGAATCTTTAAGAACAACAACAACCGAACCTAATTAATTTAGGTTCGGAGATTAGTTTTAGGTTCGACTACCTAATTAGGTAGTTTGACCCTAATTATCATCAGTTTTAATCACTTGAAACCTAAGTATAACTTGGTGGAAAACAAGCTTGGAAAACAATTCATTACCCAACAACAAGTTTTCAAGAGAAAGTTTCTTCCCGTCAAAACAAAAGAGAATTAAAGTTGGCAGTAGGAAATACAACTAGAATGAAAAGTCAGAGTATTTTTAAAACTTTCTTTTTAATGAAAAACAAATAAAGTCACAGTTTACATACATCTGTTGAATGTAAACCTTATCCCTTAGGATCCTAAGGATCCTTCTATAGGATCTGTTATCCTAAGGAAGTTGTCGAGGAGTAAATCTTAGAAGGTATAACTCAATGTTTGAATTATTATTAGAGATAGTAGAAAGCAGTGGATATTACACGAGATCAAAGAGAGTTGATGCCCCAGGCTGATGGATGGATTGATGCCCAAGGGTGGTAGATGGTGTTGATGACCCAAGGTGGTGGCTAGTTTCAGTGAACTTTGCAGTGTGACTGGTAGGATGTAATAGAACGTTCATAGGGAGGATCGAGGGGTGTCAAAGTCGACCCTATGCTCCCTTTGAGGAAGGATCTGCCACCAGGCCCCTTCCATGAAGTCGGTAGCAATAAAATATTCTTGTCAGAGTGCATAGCGTTTTATTATTTGGATATAATAGTTCTCAGGGATTCCCATTATTTAAATGGAACAGCCTTTTGGGTAGACCCGGGCACCGCTGGTTACCTCACACATATACATAGACAACAGGAGAGATTGGGTATATGAGGATGAGTTACCATAAGGCGTGGTTGGGTTGGTAATGTTGTATGGGTGTGGAAGTGCTGTGTTATGGGTATGTGGTTCAAGGCTCCTCTACCTTACGAGTCGTCTGGCATCCACCCTTTAGGTATGAGGTATGAGGTAGGCATCAGGTATGAGGTAACCCCTTCCTCGTTCATCCATCTCCCTCGGGTTCTCCTGCTCCACATCCTAACCCCCATCCTGTCACCCTCCTTTCTATCCTCCTATCCCCTTCCCCTTCACCCAGTTATACACCCCCTCCTATCCACCCCCTATCTATCCTCCTATCCCCTTCCCCTTCACCCAGTTATATACCCCCTCCTAACCACCCCCTATCCTACCCCACACCCCCTCCCCAACCCCCCAATTTAAGTCTCTCCACATATATTCCACAAACTGCAACGTCCACAATCTTGTTCCTACATTTTCTCAGATTCTTTCTCATGTTTTCTGCCGCAAATTCAGCTTCATTTTCCGTCCCATAATCGTCTTATATTTCTCATTCTGCTTTATTTTAATTTATATATATACATCGTTACGCTTATTTATATCTTTGTCGAAAATTCCAAGAATTGGTGAGGGGGAAGAGGTGCAACAGAGTGAAGGAACAGAAGAGATAGCAGAAAACCAGAAAGCAGCAACAGGTGATCTGAATGAAGCAAAAAGGAGATATGAAAGATGGGAAAGGAGATAACGGAAGACAGAAAGTGGTACACAGAAGACCATAGGAGAGTGAAACATAGGAGAGTGGAACATAGGAGAGTGAAACAGATCAGAAAACTCAGAAGCAAACAATTGCTGCAAACAGGAAACTGATGGGAAAACGAAGAATGGAACACAGCGGAAGACAGCACAGGAGAATTATAGACACCAGAGAAGAACATTAAAGAACCCCAAGAGAACATCAACAAAACAGAAGAGTCCATAAAAGAACAAATGAGAACAGGAGAACATAGAACACACAAGAAGATAAGAAAAATAAAATAACACATTTAAGAGGATTATAAAAAGAGATCACAAAAGAACAAGTGAATAATCAACGAACAAATAAGAACACATATTTACTGAAAAAATATAACGAAATAACATAAAAGAAAAGAGAGATAATGAGAGAGGACAAGAGATAATGAGGGAGGACAAGAGATAATGAGGGAGAACAAGAGATAATGTAAGATAACTAAATATAATGAGGGAGAACAAGAGATAACTGAGGGAGAACAAGAGATAATGTAGGAGAACAAGAAACACTCTAAGAGAACAAGAGACAATCTAAGATAACAAGAGATAATCTAAGATAACCAGAGATAATCTAAGATAACAAGAGATAATCTAAGATAACAAGAGATAATCTAAGATAATCTCTTCACAACAAAGAGATAATAAAAGATAATTTACAATAATTTTTATTTACAATAAAAAATTGTTTGTCAATAGGAGAATAAAAATAATAGAGACCACAGAGTAACTAGAACAAATACCCATGAAAACAAGAGAGAAATCAGCAGAGGACACAAGAGAATTCCGGAAAAAACCAAGAAGAGTGAACGAACAGCGAATACAATCATGAAGATTGTAATACAATCATGAAGATTGTATTATAATCATGAAGATTGTAATACAATCAGGAAGATTGTATTACCCAACACCAGACCTGGAGGCTGTGTCCTGGCCTCCCTGATTACAGTTAATCACCCGGATAGGTGAGGCTCCTGACCAGAGGATAGGCGAAGGGACGACTAGCAGAGGATAGGCGGAGGCTCGACTGGTATGGGATAGGTGAAGAGACGACCAGAAGAGTATACGCAAAGAGGCAACATGCAGAGGATAGATGGAGGGATATCCAGCAGAGGATAGATGAAGGGATATCCAGCAGAGGATAGATGAAGGGATATCCAGCAGAGGATAGATGCAGGGATATCCAGCAGAGGATAGATGGAGCGATATCTAGCAGAGGATAGATGAAGGGATATCCAGCAAAGGACAGGTTTAGAGCCGTCGAACAGAGGATAGAGAGGATGGTGCCGAGCAAAGAATAGACAATAAAGACATAAATATAAAACAAGGCATAGGTCAGGCTAAATAGTGGGTAAATATGAGATGAAAGAACATACAAGGATTACACGTAACAGTAAAGGACGAATGAGAAGACAGAAAGATAAACGGAAGAAGAACAACAGAGAAAATATACAAAAAAAAATAAAATGAAAAAAAATACTGCATAGGCCTGATTGCTCATTCCAAGTAGGTTCAATATACTCCCAACCAAACTCATTAATATGATAGACATGGAGATGAGAGGATAGAGAAAACGTAGATGAAAGAGGCATAAGAGAGAAGAAAAGAAGATAAGTAGTCAGAAGCAAAAAATGAGGCGAAACAGAGAGAGACAGTGAAATAGAAGGAGGAATGTAGTATTGAATTGTTGTTGTTTAAGATTCGCTACTTGGAACAAAAAGTTCCAAGTAGCACGGGCTATGGTGAGCCCGTAGCTGAGTATCGAAGTAAAACAAAAGATAACAAACGGTATTTTCTTTATGGTTTCTCTTTGGTAAAGAGAATTTTTGGTCATAGTTTCTTTAACCACCAGACACGGTGATCCTTTGAGAAAAATATTACATCAATGAGGTGGGATTGAACATGCGTCTCTGGACTCCCCAGCAAACATGCAGAGACGCGAGTTCAATCCCACTCAATTACCATAATAATTATTTAATAGATATAAACCTTCATTCTGATTTCATTGTACTCAGTGGCCTTCATTTAACCGCAATGTAAGACAAACAAAAAATCAAACAGGCGAATAAAGAAATCATCAATTTTTATGATGATGGATTTATATCATCATTCTGATATATAGAAATCATCAATTCATAATCATATATATATATATATATATATATATATATATATATATATATATATATATATATATATATATATATATATATAAATTAGTGTGGGTATACTGATAATTAGTGTGGTATACTGTAAATAAGTGTAGGTATACTGTAAATTAGTGTGGGTATGCTGTAAATTAGTGTGGGTATACTGTAAATAAGTGTAGGTATACTGTAAATTAGTGTGGGTATACTGTAAATTAGTGTGGGTATACTGTAAATTAGTGTGGGTATACTGTGCCTAAACAGAAGTAGTCTCGCAGGTACAAATAGTCCTTTTTCAGTTTCCTTTCCCCCTATGTTCGTATGCTGATGGAAATGAATAAGAGAGGTAACAAAGATAGGAATAAGAGCAGAGAGATAAATGGTGGGAGCCAGGGAGAGCGGTAAATACTGAGAGTAATAAGAGAATAAGAGAAGATTGAACCGGGAAAACAATGATTAATCGATAAATAACAGATTAAGAAAATTAACGTGAGTTTCTTAACATGAAAAGTTAATAAATAATTAATATAAAGAGATTATAAGTGACAACAGGAAATAAAAATAAGCATACGAGAGAAAAAATTACATAAATGAAGAGATGAAATATCAGAAAACACAGAAGAATCAAAACAAAATACGAAATAAGAGGAAACACAGAAGGGTAAATAAGAGAAATCATAAAAGGAGATGTAACAGAGAGAGTAGCTAGAGGAACAACGGTAGGAATAACGGGAGGATCAACAGGGGCTGTTGTTGGTGGTGAACTGAGCAGTCTTCCCTGATTAATTAAATGCAAACTCTCTACCTTCCGTCCGGACCTCGTTCACTGTGTGTGTGTGTGTGGGGGGTGGGGGGTGGGTGGGTGTGTGTGTGTGTGTGTGTGTGTGTGTGTATGTGTGTGTGTGTGTGTGTGGGTGTGTGTGTGTGTGGGTGTGTGTGTGTGGGGGGGGTGTGTGGGGGGGGGTGTGTGTGTGTGTGGGTGTGGTGTGTGTGTGTGCGTGTGTGTGTGTGTGTGTGTGTGTGTGTGTGTGTGTGTGTGTGTGTGTGTGTGTGTGTGTGTGATTACCTAAGTGTAGTTACAGGATGAGAGCTACGCTCGTGGTGTCCCGTCTTCCCAGTACTCTTTGTCGTATAATGCTTTGAAACTACTGAAAATGTGTGTGTGTGTGTATGTGTGTGTGTGTGTGTGTGTGTGTGTGTGTGTGTGTGTGTGTGTGTGTGTGTGTGTGTGTGTGTGTGCTCACCTACAAGTCCTCACCTATAAAGTCCTAGTCCTCCACCTCCAAAACGTTTTATGATTAAAGCAATGACTTATTTCTCAAAATTATATCAAATTTAAGTATAAAATTTGGAATAGAATTGACTCCATTGACTTCTACGTCTAATATATTCCACTTATTGACAGTTCTTACACTGAAAAAGTTGTTTCTGGGTTTGGTGATTTAGGTTCAGTTACTTGGAACCAAAAGTTCCAAGGAGCACGGGCTATGGTGATCCCGTAGTGGACTTGGTTGTTTTTTATATCTCTGTGACTTATTTGCGTCTCTAGCTTCCATCTATGATCTCTTGTTCTGCTGTTCCTGGCTTAAAACATTACAGGTTTGTCTACTATATCCATTTATCTTAAAATCTAATACGTTGTTATCACATCCTCTCTATCTCTTCTTTCCTCCAGTGTGGTAAGGTCCAATTATCTCAGTCTTTCCTCATAGCTCAATCCCTTTAGCTCAGAAACCAGTCTCGTTACATATTTTTGGAGTTTTTCTCATTTTTAATGTATGTAAACCCTCGCTCGTCTAGGACCCTCCTCACCTTGGTGGCTTGCAAGAGATGGTAGACTCACATGTAAACACACACGATAAAAGACTGTATGCAGGTGATCAGCGGAGTGCCTGATATGGATACTGATCTCTGGCGTTAGCCTGAATGGAAAAGCTAATTGACTTAGAAGACTATTGCTGTTTTCTCGCCATGATTCCTGAATAACCTCAAATTCCATATGGAAGGGAAACCGACGGATATAATGGTCATCATTCACAGAAAATATCTTAGTCTCAAGAGGCCACAATGAACAGTTAGATGTGACTCTTCACCCTATAAGAAAATTAATGTATATTGGCATATTCAACTACCCTCTTGGGCGTTGACCAATCCACACACTAGAAAATGAAGGGACGACGACGTTTCGGTCCGTCCTGAACCATTCTCAAGTCGATTGTGAATCGACTTTATCAAGTCGATCACAATCGACTTGAGAATGGTCCAGGACGGACCGAAACGTCGTCGTTCCTTCATTTTTCTAGTGTGTGGTCTGGTCAACATACTTCAGCCACGTTATTGTGACTCATCGCCTACCCTCTTGGGTCTTGGAAGTGCTTCGAACCTCCGGAGCTCGTCAAGGCACCGTCCGTAGGGCATTACAGAGTCTATATTCATTGTTCTTGAATGAAGCAGTTAGACACTTGCATAAACCAAGAACCCTTCTGGGTTAATATTCAAACTAATATATATTTCTCATCTCACACAAATGATATGAGAGATATGACTTGATATTGGTATTCAGCGAGTTTATTTTTTGACCTCCATAAGTAATATGATTTCCACAGGCAAAGACAAAAATCCTTGCCTCCACAAAGCAATATGATTCGCATAATACTAAAAAAGCCAGCTCACTATTGAATTCTATATCAGATCTGCGATATTAGTCAGTTCCTTTCTGTGTGAAATTAAATGGATTGAAATCATCAAGGCAAACTACCCAATCACTTGAATTCATCGGTGAAGTAATTCCTTTGACCCTCTGGCGAGAGGCTGAATATAACCCTAAACCACCGAGAGTCAGCGGTAATGCAATTCCCAGCATGAAAATAATTTTCCTCATAAGGTCTCCATGTCATGCATGATTATTCAAGCAAGGAGGAGCTGCCGTTGCAAGCAGAAGTCTTTTCAACAGTCGTTAATGACGCTTGTTAACTTGGTTTGAGGAGTGAGGAAGCTCTCTCTCTCTCTCTGTCTCTCTCTCTCTGTCTGTCTGTCTCTCTCACTCTCTCTGTCTCTCTGTCTCTGTCTCTCTCTCTCTCTCTCTCTCTCTCTCTCTCTCTCTCTCTCTCTCTCTCTCTCTCTCTCTCTCTCTCTCTCTCTCTCTCTCTCTCTCTCTCTTTGTCTCTCTCTGTGTCTCCCTCTCTCTGTCTCTGTCTCTCTCTGTCTCTGTCTCTCTGTCTCTGTCTAAGTCTCTGTCTGTCTGTCTGTCTGTCTGTCTCTCTCTCTCTCTCTCTCTCTCTCTCTCTCTCTCTCTCTCTCTCTCTCTCTCTCTCTCTCTCTCTCTCTCTCTCTCTCTCTCTCTCTCTCTCTCTCTCTCTCGCCATACCCAAGCAGAGGTGCGCCACAGACATTGTGGTATTCTTGGTCACTATCCACCAGGATGTTGGTAGTGAAGACAATTTACTTGGGTTCTGTGACTTATAGATTTGGTGTGCCCATCGCCAGGGTATTGGTTAAGCCAGCCACCCGTGCTATTGTTATACATCCAGTTTATTCATATATAACTCAACCCACACAACTGAAATGAATGTGTAGGGAAAGGTTTACTTTTTTTGTGTGTTCTTGAGGTTTTGAGACTTGTTCTTTGTGTGTTTAGTTTACAGTTGAGATCACATTTATTGTTTTAATATTCTCGAGTGAAGCGTAGAAAACATTCATGAAGAGGAAGCATCGATTTTGGATTATATTGATGTGTTTAAAGGTATAATAGTTTGATGGATCATCGAGGCTTCGAGCCGTTGCTAGGAGAGTAATGAAGAATGTATGTATATATATATATATATATATATATATATATATATATATATATATATATATATATATATATATATATATTTATATATATATATATATATATATATATATATATATATATATATATTTATATATATATATATATATATATATATATATATATATATATATATATATATATATATATATATATATATATATATATATATATATATATATTGGTGTATACTGGCAGCAGGTTTTCTTTCAAACATGTTTCATTGAATATGACCGCATATTCTGTATTTATTATTTTCTGGTTTAGGGCTTCTATCTCTCTAACTATTTTCTTAGCATCAGGGCTTAATTGGAATAGGAGTTCTCCAAAACTCATTTTCGTACTTTTCTTCACCTTAAAAGTACGAAAATGAGTTTTGGAGAACTCCTATTCCAATTAAGCCCTGATGCTAAGAAAATAGTTAGAGGGATAGAAGCCCTAAACCAGAAAATAATAAATACAGAATATGCGGTCATATTCAATGAAATATATATATATATATATATATATATATATATATATATATATATATATATATATATATATATATATATATATATACACACACACACACACCTTAGGGGCCTCGCGGCTGAGCAGACAGCGCTCTGTGGTCGAAGTCCTAAGGGCCCGAGTTCGATCACCCGGCAGAGGCAGAAACAAATTGGCAGAGATTGTTTCTTCCTGGTACACCTGTTTCCCCTAGCAGTAAATAGGTACCTGGGAGTTAGATAGCTGCTACGGGCTGTTGCCTTGGGATGTGTGTGTGCGTGTTAGAGAGAAAAATATGAAATATATATATATATATATATATATATATATATATATATATATATATATATATATATATATATATATATATATATATATATATATATATATATCTTAAAGAGTGCTATTGGCTGAGCCCCAAATAGACTATTTATTGCGCCTTTATAAATACTTCAGAATCAAGTGCCTTAGATATTAAATTTATTTTGAAGGTGATTGCAGGTTTTTTTTTTACGCATTTTGAAATTAATTTTAAATACCACCTGAAAGAAAATACTATTTAATAACAATCCATACATACGTGATTGTTATAAGTATTCTTGGTGTTACTGGGGATTATTCCCACCACTATTCTTCCTGTTTGTGTTACTAAAGGTAGTGTTTACTGTTGTTCATGTGTTGCCCTGTTTCCTGTTTATCATTTCTCTAGTTTATGCTCTGAGTGTTTGCTCTCTCTCTGAGGTATGGCGCTATACCTTGGTGTATGCCAAGGTTTGTATATGCTGGAGTTATAGAACGTTTGCTTGTGGAGCTTGGACGATATACAGCTGTTGACTTTCAGGAATTTAGCGCTGCTTGAATGCGAGAATTAATATACTCATCTATAACGGGTATGTACAGATGCGCGTATTATAGGATTAATACGTGAGAATGTATACGCAATATGCGATTCTAAATGTGCCTTTAGTGTTGATATACGAGTGGGCATTTGTGGGCACGTGTTCGTTTCCGGAATGAGTTGATTTGTTGGTATACTTCTATGGGTATGTTTAATGCCCTTGGTCAATGATCTTTGCCCACTTTGGTACATTATTCGTATATCTCGTGTTGCTTATAATCTTCTGATATACCTTTCACGAAAATTTCTCTACTATTCCCTTTTATGTTTATTGTAGCTCTGTTCCAAAGCTTTTTTTTCCTTATTTTCGTTCTATTATTTTTTTGCAATCAATTATAGTTAAGAAGTCAATATTATTCACATAATTGTTATTATATCTTCTTGTCCGTTTTACAATTTTTTTTAATGTGTTCTTTTTAAAGCCTTTTAATTAACATTTATAAGTTTGAAGTAAATTATTGACTTTAATTTGTTTTTTTTATTCTTCTATAATAATTTTCTCCTCTACTGATTTGTTCATTTTACTTTTGTCTTTTTCATAATTATTTTCATCGTCATTCTTTGTTCGTCTTGACTCCACTATCTTCACCTTCCGCAGTTCTTCAACGTATCTTTATCTAATCTTTCTCCTCCAAGTCTCTCATTATCATAATCTTCCTCCATCCTCATGCGCCTCTCCCAGATTGCAAGAGATTTCAAACTTTTAGCAACAAAATTCGTGCATTTCGTTATTGCAGAGATTGCTGTGAAATCCTGCTCTGTCACGTGCAGAAGTTGCACCGTTATCTTGAGGTTATCTTGCGATGATTTCGGGGCTTTTTAGTGTCCCCGCGGCTCGGTCCTCGACCAGGCCTCCACCCCCAGGAAGCAGCCTTGTGACAGCTGACTTACACCCAGGTACCTATTTTACTGCTAGGTAACAGGGACATAGGGTGAAAGAAACTCTGCCCAATGTTTCTCGCCGGCGCCTGGGATCGAACCCAGGACCACAGGATCACAAGTCCAGCGTGCTGTCCGCTCAGCCGACCGGCTCCCCGTGCACGAAATGCTAGTCGAAAATCTCCAGGAATCAACTTGAACAGGATATCAAGAGTAATTGGGATTGAATAGTGATTGTGAGTCAATACTAAGGGCAAGTCAGCAGTAATTGTGAGTTAACATTAATATTTATGAGTCACTCCGACTTGTGTGACAATTGTGAGTCTAAGGAAATTGTAAGTTAAGTGAAATTGCGACCCAACTAGATCTTTGAGTGATCAGAAATTGGAAGTCAGTTATAATTGTAAGTTAAAGGTATTTGACTCAACGGAAATAGTGAGTAAATGATATTTTTTGAGTGAAAAGTAATTGACACAATGAAAAATTGAAGTCAATAGGATTTTCAATTAGAAAGAACTGCAGATAACTATTCGGTGCATACATAAAGGAAATGTCATTAATTATGTCATCTAAATCAAAAGTATTTAGAAATACAAATTTTGTGAGATCAATAGGAGTTAAAATCCAGTGGCCAAATTCCTTGTTTTGTTGTTTAAAATTGCTTTACACGCGACTCACAATTGATCGTGTTCGAAATCTTTTTCGAGCATTGCTTTACTCTATTCCTGTGTTTGAATTCCTCTTCTGTAACTGATTATCCCACATATTTCAAATACAGATAAGTGTCAACGAAATCCAAACTCCAAACCTTACTATACACACATAAATCCAATATATAACCTTCTAGCTATACACACAAATCCACGATATAAAATTTTATATTTAAGAAAGCACTGATTTCAAACACAAGGGTTTAGTAAAGAAAAACAACTGTATATATATATATATATATATATATATATATATATATATATATATATATATATATACACATATACACACACACACACACACACACACACACACACACACACACACACACACACACACACACATATATTGGCACATAAAATATCAAATAGACACTTAATAATTATGTGAAGTCATTTGTTAGTGGCTAACATAACTGAAAATAAATATTAAAAATCAATCACAAGGTAATATTATTAAAGTTTTTTCCCAGTACTTTGTTCTGTTTGCTTTGTTGTGTTTTCTCAGTCATTAGTGAAGTTTTTCCCATATATTCATGTTGTCTGATCTTTGGTGTTTTCATCTTCCAAGTCATAATCTTCCTATTAATTGAGTTTCCTACTTCTAAATTGTTCTTTTCTTGCTAATTATATTTGATTTATCATTTCATGTTTCTCAACATTATTTCTTTGTTTTATTCTGAATTATGTGTTACCATTCCCCCTTTGTGCTTTCTCTCTATAGTTGTCTATTTCCATTTCAACATTCTTATGTTCTCATTTAATTCATATCTTCTTCTATTCTTTCTCTTCTGTTCGTGTATTTTCTCTCACTCTCCATATTCTTTATTCTTCACGACTCAAGCTTCTGTTTTCATTACATATTCATGACAGCCTAAATTATTCACACCAACTGTATATCAAAAAGGCAAACTGCCTTGCAGAGACCAAACTTCATTTCGGAAGTCAAACTGCAGTTCAGAAGGCAGCTGTTGCATTTCAGATCTAAGGGAATCAGGCACGCAGAAAGATTGGCAAATAGAGAAGGATTCGCAAGGTACATGAACAGAGATAAGCAAACAGTCTGACATATAGACACACTGACAGAGAGAAAAGCAAACAGAGATTCCGCCGGCAGGCAATTGTGTGCGAACACGAACCCACTACGGGGCTCGCCATAGCCCGTGCTACTTGGAACTTTTTGTTCCAGTTAGTGAATCTTAAACAACAACGACAACAATTGTGTTTTCTCTGCCGGGGCTGCCACAGTCTTAACAAGCGTTAAATTCCATAAAGTTATGTCTATCTAGAAAGGTAGGAACCTAAGCTAACTTACTTGACTCCACCTAACTTGACCTTTCCCTGCCTAACCAAACCTAGTCCAAGCTAACCTGGTCTAACCCAACCTAGCTTGACGTACCCCAACCTAACCCGATCTAATTCAACGTAACCTAATCCAATCTAGCCTTACTTACCCCAGCCTAACCTGACCTTGCTTAACCTAACCTGTTCTAACTCAATCTAACCTAATCCAATCTAGCCTGACCTCCCCCAGTCTAACCTGACCTTGCTTAACCTAACATGATCTAATTTAACCTAACATAGACATGCCTAAGAAGGCCGAAATTCGTTATCCCAAGAAGTTGTGTTTTACACTCGAAATTCAGGTCCAAGACACATATAAATCTTGGATTCTGTCTCAGTCTTGTTTTCCCGTCTCCCTTTGAGTTTTCCTTATCATTGTCATATTTTCCTTTTCTGGGTTACATTTCCACTTCTTAGGTGAGGATTTTCCCTTGTTTTCTCCAACCTTGGGAAGAGGAGAGATATCTATTCTAGTTCAAGAGAATTAGAATTATTCCCTCTAATTCTAGCGAAATCTCTAGAAGAGGATTCCTCAACTTAGGAGAAGTTTCTCTTCCTAGGTAAGGTTCTCCTCCCTGGATTAGGTTTCATGACATCAGTCTGTTTTCCTACCGCTTCTTTCTGTTATTTTCATTTTTTCTTTCAAACGTGTTTTCGTGTTTTCATGTTTTCCTTCTCTCTAGTCGTGATTTTACATTGCAAGTACTATTTTTCTATCTCTTTCGTTCCTTTCCCAATTTTGTTGGTATTTTCTTCACTTTCCTCAAACGTTTTTAGTTATTTTTTCTATTGTTCGATTATTTTGATTAGTTATTTTTTGTTCGTTTCTACACTCTCTTTATGTTATCTTCTCCCTTATCGTGTATTCCCATAGTTCTCTTTTCACCAATCATTCTTATTTTCTACTTGTATATGTGCTTATCTATTTCTTATCGTAATTTTGAATTTACTTCTTCCAAGTCGTTTTGTACTCTACCTAGTCGTTGAAAGGTCACCTTTAGTTGTGTGTACTCCTGCCTGGTCGTGTTGGCCTCTTCCAAGTCGTGTTCATCTCTCTCAAGTCGTGTTCATCTCTCTCAAAGTCGTGTTCATCTCTCTCAAAGTCGTGTTTACTTCTAGTTTGTGAATGGTAACTTATTCTACAAAGAGACGAGTAAGATTAAGGTCATTACCACTATTTAAATGATTAGTTATGTATCATCAGGGATCTAAGTACCTTGTTAAATTTAATATTTATTTGCTAATGTGTTACCAGAATCAAACGCCCTTTTCCGCTCCAATTTAAACAGATCATTAAAATAATAGCTGTACTAAACAGCTGTACAACAGTCTAAGTTCAAGTTACGTTTTTGGCATTAAATGAGCAACAATTAATTTAAAATGTGTTAGGTATACAATGGTTTTGGCATTGATTTTTTCCATTGACAACAGTGTGTGTTTATGTGTTTGTGTGTGTGTGTGTGTGTACTCACCTAGTTGTACTCACCTAGTTGTGTCTGCAGGATCGAGCATTGACTCTTGGATCCCGCCTTTCGAGCATCGGTTGTTTACAGCAATGACGCCTGTCCCATTTCCCTATCATACCTGGTTTTAAAATTATGAATAGTATTTGCTTCCACAACCTGTTCCTGAAGTGCATTCCATTTTCCTACTACTCTCACGCTAAAAGAAAACATCCTAACATCTCTGTGACTCATCTGAGTTTCAAGCTTCCATCCATGTCCCCTCGTTCTGTTACTATTCCGTGTGAACATTTCGTCTATGTCCACTCTGTCAATCCCTCTGAGTATTTTATACGTTCCTATCATGTCCCCCCTCTCCCTTCTTCTTTTTAGTGTCGTAAGGCACAGTTCCCTCAGGCGCTCCTCATACCCCATCCCTCGTAGCTCTGGGACGAGTCTCGTTGCAAACCTCTGAACCTTTTCCAGTTTCATTATATGCTTCTTCAGATGGGGACTCCATGATGAGGCGGCATACTCTAAGACTGGCCTCACGTAGGCAGTGTAGTGTGTGTGTGTGTGTGTACTCACCTAGTTGAGTACACACACACACACACACTACACTGTGTGTGTGTGTGTGTGTGTGTGTGTGTGTGTGTGTGTGTGTGTGTGTGTGTGTGTGTGTGTGTGTGTGTGTGTGTGTGTGTGTTTAATATCTTTGTGTCTGCAGAATCGAACTCTTAGCTCTTTGATCCCGTCTTTCTAACCAATCTACTTACTGGTTATAATTAGTTTGAGATGACTCTATAACCCTCTTCTATTATACATTCAAAAAAAAAAAAAAAAAAATATATATATATATATATATATATATATATATATATATATATATATATATATATATATATATATATATATATATATACATAGAAATCCTATAAGTATCTTCAGTCTTACGCTCTTGTGAAAGAGCTGTTCATAGGAATGTTATATCAGGGAGAAAAATACCAACTCCCACAATTCCATTTTATTATATTGAAATCCTGTTGATTTTTTGTTTGTGATGGGTTCTTCCCTTCAGTATATAGTCGCCTATATTATCAAGACAGATAGCCAAATGCTATAATATAATTATAAGTTTCAAACGTATTATTTTTCATATTTGGGGGACTGCACATATTTCTTTAAATCCATTGTGTGCCGATTCCCAACATGTAATAATCATTCATTGCTAACAGAAACCCATTATGTCATGTCATGAATTAACTAACACTAAACTTATGTAAATTAAGTCTTATTATATAAAATACCTTTCATGCTGCTGATCCGAGTCACCAAGGCGATGCTTAGTTCCCATCGCTGGTGTGTTTAAACGCCTTGTTTGGGTGTGAATGTCTCTTCGGGGAATAGTTTGAGCTGGTAGTTAACAATTCTAGTAAATATCAGGGGGAAATGATTTCATCAGAGACGATTTTTATTGAACAACGCAAGCCAAAGCTGCGAGTCATATATATATATATATATATATATATATATATATATATATATATATATATATATATATATATATATATATATATATATATATATATATATATATATATAACTTTAGAACACTTTCCCACCAGGAGACTCGAACCCTAGCCAGCACAGAAGCCTTCCAGCAACTGGCATAACAGGTACGCCTTAACCCTCTCCACCACCCGCTCAGACCCTTAAAAGAGATGGTAATTTCGGAGTATTTAAATACACAAAATCTTTGTGTATTTAAATACTCCGAAATTACCATCTCTTTTAAGGGTCTGAGCGGGTGGTGGAGAGGGTTAAGGCGTACCTGTTATGCCAGTTGCTGGAAGGATTCTGTGCTGGCTAGGGTTCGAGTCTCCTGGTGGGAAAGTGTTCTAAAGTTGTATACTTAACTCTCGTGTTTAGGAGAGTTGTGCCTTATATATATATATATATATATATATATATATATATATATATATATATATATATATATATATATATATATATATATATATATATATATATGTCGTACCTAGTAGCCAGAACGCACTTCTCAGCCTACTATGCAAGGCCCGATTTGCCTAATAAGCCAAGTTTTCATGAATTATTTGTTTTTCGACTACCTAACCTACCTAACCTAACCTAACCTAACATTTTCGGCTACCTAACCTAACCTAACCTATAAAGATAGGTTAGGTTAGGTTAGGTAGGGTTGGTTAGGTTCGGTCATATATCTACGTTAATTTTGACTCCAATAAAAAAAAATTGAATTCATACATAAAGAAATGGGTAGCTTTATCATTTCATAAGAAAAAAATTTGAGAAAATATATTAATACATGAAAACTTGGCTTATTAGGCAAATCGGGCCTTGCATAGTAGGCTGAGAAGTGCGTTCTGGCTACTAGGTACGACATATATATATATATATATATATATATATATATATATATATATATATATATATATATATATATATATATATATATATATATTTATATACACATTACCCACTTTTTTGGTCAGTGTTGGATTGATCACAGGTGTGTGAGAATCCTGACAGGTGTACAGGTGTTCTGACACATGTTTAATTAACTCTAATTACAGCTGGAGCTTCACATCCAAAAATGTACTATTTTTTTGTTGCAAAAATACACTATTCTTATTTTTTTAAAGAAAATTTTAAATTAAACAAAATATATAGAATATATAAAAATATATAAAATAAATACTTTTACTTATATAAATATTTTATCATTTTACAAACAAATTATTGTTGTTTATGATAAAAATGTTAATGATAAATGTTCGTGTTTGTTTGCAGTGTGTAAGTTAAAAAAAAATTGAGAGCTATTTTATAGATCTTAGAAGGAATAGAAGAGGGATAATCGATGGAGAGAGACAAGGAAGAAAGAAGAAGTAGAGACTTGAAAGGAGGAAGGTATGACACGTGGACAGTAAAGATGAAAAGCAAAGAGACATAAGGAATCATATGGGAGGGAAATAATCATGAGATGGGTTGAATATGAGTAGGAAAAAGGGGTGGTGAGGACGCAGGAAAGAATGAGGAAAAGGAATTCATGAGAGAACACAGACTTTTGAGAAGGGATGGGAACTTATAAGGGGTGAGAGGTGAGGTGAGGTAACGTTTGAGGGGGTGAGAGGCCAGCTGAGGTAACTTGTGAGAGGGGGTGAGAGGGCAGGTGAGGTAGCGAAGAGTAGGAGAGAAGAGAGGTAAGGAGAGAGAGGATAGGGGTGAGAGAACAAGCATCTGGGGCAGGGTTAACTTGACTTGAGCATTACAGAGAGTTGAGAAGTTGAAGGACTCTCCTTAATTCCTGCGCAAAGTGAGGACCGTCTCGAGCCGGGTTGTCCCAGCCAGAGACAAAGAGACGGAGAGACACAGAGACAAAAGAGATGGTCCACAGGCAAGACAATACCAGGGTCATTAGTGACTTTTCTGTCACTAATGAAGATCAATAATCCACACCATCACTACCCTTTCACAGCATTACTACTGAGCCTTCACTACCACTATCACCAGTAATACTGATAACACCATCACCTCGAGATTACGAACGCTATAGCTTATATATATATATATATATATATATATATATATATATATATATATATATATATATATATATATATATATATATATATATATATATATATATGACAATGTCAGACCACGGAGGAAAAAAGAAACAGGAATTTCCTTAAGTACTTTCGTATATTAATACATCTTCAGAAGGAGTGACTCCTTCTGAAGATGTATTAATATACGAAAGTACTTAAGGAAATTCCTGTTTCATTTTTCCTCTGTGGTCTGACATTGTCACATTTTTAATCACGTGTTTACTTTCGTGATATACACACACACACACACACACATATATATATATATATATATATATATATATATATATATATATATATATATATATATATATATATATATATATATATATATATATATATATATATATATATATATATATATATAATAATTTTTTTTTGAGGACCATAGCTCTACCTATCGCTTAAAGGGTCAGTTGGAACAGTTGTGTGTCACTACGATTCCTTCTTGCGGGCACCCATAAGGCGATTGGTACAACAACGGGCTTCCGTTTTTGTGGTTCTGGGTTCGAGGCCCTGATGGTCCATGTGAATCATAAATGTACGCATATGAAAAAATTATGGAATATTCTTGATGACCAAAACACACATCAGAAGATGGAGAAACTGCGACGTTTCGGTCCGTCTTGAACCATTATCAAGTCGCGTGTCAATATCAATATTCTTTTTTTTTTAGATAATTATGCAGGAAAACATTGCTTGTTTGTGTTTTAAATCCGAGAACAGGTTAGTTTTCCTGGGGCAGAGTTCTAGAGTTAGAGTTAAAGCGGGTTAGTTTTTTTGTAGGTAGAGCGACGGTCTCCCTTCATGCAGGTCGGCGTTCAATCTCCGACCGTCTATAAGTGATTGGCCACCATTCCTTTTCCCCAGTCCCTCACCTGTCCCATCCCAAATCCTTATCCTGACCCCTTCCCAGTGCTATATAGTCGTTATGGCTTGGCGCTTTCTCATGATAGTTCCCTTCCTTTTCCTTTAAAATCACGAGTCAATAATGATCGAACGATCACCAATAGACATTTATCGTTCAGATTTCTGACGACAGTTGGAATTGAAGATGCAGGAAACGTCATTGTCTGAGTCAAGTCTATCCAGAAAATGGCTGTCAGTTCTGTTATGTTGATATTCCTCCATTTCCCTTGGAAGCTGCAAGTAAATACTGAATCCTGACGGAAGATAGGTACCTGGGAGTTAGACAGCTGCTACGGGCTGCTTCCTGGGGGTGTGTAACAAAATGGAGGCCTGGTTTAGGACCGGGCCGCGGGAACGCTAAGCCCCGAAATCATCTCCTCAAGATAAGAAGAGGACAATATTGGTTGCTTGGAGGAATTCCACCAAGATTTAAGCATTCTCTTTAGCGTTATTCTGTGAGAAGATCAAAGAGTCGGCATTTTTTTCAATGCGCTAAGCCTCGTGGAATGTCAAGACTTTCCCAGAAACTCTTGATATACTTAAACTCTATTTTCAACCTGCTTAGGCTCTCTGAAGGAAATGTCGACTTCAGGAATTAAGAATATAACGAGTCAATGAGCGATTAAGTAAGTCTTACTTGGAGTGAAGACGGGAATACACGAGGAAAAAAAAATGCAAATCGTAACTTTGTAACTTTGTAAAACTTTGTAAAATTATTAACAGCGTTTGTGGCTGGGGGCAGACAGGCCAGGAATTTTAAATATTTTTCATAGGAGCGATCATAGAGTCAATATTTACCAATTTACCAATAAATGCAATAATCTGTGTTTTTTTTTTATCAAGATCACTTCTTTAGTGATTGCGTTCTCAATGTGTTTGGAGTGTATTATCAGTGTATATTTGAGTGTGTTCTCAGTGTATATAGGAGTGCGTTCTCAATGAATATAGGAGTGCGTTCTCAATGTATATAGGAGTGCGTTCTCAATGTATATAGGAGTACGTTCTCAATGTATATAGGAGTGCGTTCTCAATGTATATAGGAGTGCGTTCTCAATGTATATAGGAGTGCGTTCTCAATGTATATAGGATAGCGTTCTCAATGTATATAGGAGTGTGTTCTCAATGAATATTGGAGTGCGTTCTCACGGTATATAGGAGTGCGTTCTACAGTGTATATAGGAGTGTGTTCTCAATGAATATAAGGAGTGCATTCTCAATGTATATAGGAGTGCGTTCTCATTATCACTGCGACTGCTGTGAGGAGTGAAACATAACGCATGCCCTCATAAATATGCAATTGATATCATTGACTTGTTATGTAAGATAGCGAGAGTGCAGTTCTGCACATTATATTTAAGAGAGTTATATCCAATTGCTGTATTGTTCAATATACACGAGAGCACTGCATGCTAGTGGTACTAACTTTGATTGTTAATGGGCTCAACTAACTTTGATTGTTAGTGGGCTCAACTTGTAGCCAAGACTGGCTTTGGACTTCATGCCCATCGACTTCTGAAGTGTTATTAGGGCAACACGTGACACAAGTGACCAACCAGCAAGTATACTTAATTCTCAGAGCTAAGGTCAACTGCCAGTGAATATATATATATATATATATATATATATATATATATATATATATATATATATATATATATATATATATATATATATATATATATATATATACATATTCAATAAGTTCATCTCAAGGAGACACAATTTTTTTCGAAGTGAGACTGAGAAAGACGTGTACCTAATTAGTAAGGTTTCCGAACTGAAAAATAAAAGTGATATAATTAGAATCTTATTTATCGTGCTAGACTGGCTTCGCTATGGAAATATAAGAGAGAGAGAGAGAGAGAGAGAGAGAGAGAGAGAGAGAGAGAGAGAGAGAGAGAGAGAGAGAGAGACAGAGAGAGAGACAGAGAGAGAGAGAGAGACTGGGAAGAAAAACAGAAAAATACATTTTCTTAGAGACTAAAACTTTTAAAGTTTAAATAAAACTGACGGAGGAGAGAACCGAAGCCTTGAGTTTAGGATTCGACTTTTCCTCTGAGACTCTTTTCTGAAGCCTCGTAAGTCTCCCGAGTCTCTCCTAGCAACCAGTCTTCCAACTTAAGAATCAACCATGACACAGCTTCGTCCACCAACTTACCTACCATACAACCAGTACCGGCCTCTGCCTTAATACTACCGTGGTTTACCATAAGCTAGACTCAACATCACCATTACTCACCATACACCAGACTCAAACACCACCATAACTCACCATAAACTAGACTCAAACACCACTATCTTTCACCATAAACTAGACTCAAACACCACCATTACTCACCACACACCATCCTCAAACACCACCATAACTCACCATAAACCATCCTCAAACACCACCATCTTTCACCATAAGCCATCCTCAAACACCACCATCTTTCATCATAAACTAGACTCAAACACCACCATAACTCACCACACACCATCATCAAACACCCCCATAACTCACCACACACCATCATCAAACACCCCCATAACTCACCACACACCATCACCAAACAACACCACAATCACTCACAACACACCACGTACAATCACCATAAGCAATCACTCATCCAGCAACAATCCCTCACCGATACAGCTGAGAACTACAGCTACAGATTACACTAACGAGGGAGTCTCACCACACAAACCCTCTCAGCTCCAATTACGACTTTGGTGATTCAGGATTTGAGGACTTCAACTTCCGCATGGAAATATCAAGCCCGAATTGAAGCGATTGTAAAGGGACGTGACAGAATTTGAACAGATTTTGTTAAGTGAGATTTGTTGGTTTATTTAGTTTTGAATGAGACAATTATTAAGGTCAAACAGAAGGGTAAACAAAGGTTGGTTTGTGTTATAGTAGGAGAGATAATATTATACACAAGTTATCATTCATTTGTGTTATCATGTTTGTTATATCTCGCAAACGAGATTAACAGTGTGACAATTTTATAAATTGGGTGTAAATTGGGTTCTCAGTTGCCATTCTGAGACAAAGGCACTAACATACATCATTGAGCTTCTCGCAAATTGGTTGATTTTTTCACCTCTTGATCAATCATATCTTACTCTGATGTCACCTGTCAGTTCTGTCACGTCCCGTGATGCATCGACGAGAGTGACGTCAGTGTTAAGTTGACTGTCATTGGCTCCCGCCTCATGTAAATATTATATTTATTTGTAAATTTATCATACTAAATTCTTCAACACTAATTACATCTTAAAATATATCAAACATACCTCTAACAGCTTCTTATAGTGGAATTGACTCGTGAGGGACTGGCAGGGACAAAATTATGTCATTCAAGCAAGTACATCACAGTCAAAGCACATCACAGTCAAAGCACATCACAGTCAAAGCACATCACAGTCAAAGCACATCACAGTCAAAGCACATCACAGTCAAAGCACATCACAATCAAAGCACATCACAGTCAAAGCACATCACAATCAAAGCACATCACAATCAAAACACGAGAGACAAAACACTGACTGCAGAAGATGTCTGTGTCACATCTTTGCTGAGCACACCCTCAGTTGGTAGTGCATCAGGGATGTGACACAGCCTTCCCTGCTTGACCGGATCCTTAATCAGAGCCTCAGTCCTGCTGAGAACACAGCTTCCTTGAGCCCTGTGGAAAGGAATGAACAAATTTGAACACTTCCACGTGGAGTTTGTCGAGAAGTTGAGCAGGATCCTAAATCGGATTACTTTCCGATACTTTTCTCTTTTCTGACGGCTGAAATACTCTCCAGTTCTCTCCCTTTGTCTATTTTACAAATCCTCTCATTCATTAACTCATGTCTAAATTCATACTTGCATTTTCTTGCTTACGATTTGACTCATGTTTCTTTAATAACTGTGACTCACTGATTCACATGTTTATGTCTTTCTCCATTCACTCGCTTCTCTATGTCTTCCATGTTTGTATTTTTATTCAATCCTCCTTTTCTCGCCGGTCAATACTTAAATATTTCTTTCTTCTCTTATTACCTCCTTCCATTCCGATCTCTCTTCTCAGTATCTTCTCTTATTTTGCTCACTCTTACGGCGTTCGCCAACTCTCACCAAAGCTGATTAACACATCTCTTCTAGGAAATCCATCATTCTGTTTACTGGATAATGAGTCTACGATTTGCTGAGTGTTTAATGAGCTGCCAGAAGCCTCGGTTTCTATCACACACACACACACACACAGACACACACACACACACACACACACACACACACACACACACACACACACACACACACACACACAGATCACCAAAAGCTAATGAGTTAATGTAAAAACAGAGGAAGACTGTAGAATGTTACAAAATGCCCTTGGTGAATTTCAGGACTGGACAAACAGGTGGTTGTTAGAATTCATTCGTAAAAAGTGTAAAGTATATAAGATGGGGAAGGGAAGATAGAGGGAACCAGTAGTTATCTACACCATAAAGGTCAGGCAAATACAGGAGTCAAAAAGAGATAATAATTTGGGAGTGGATACAATTTTAACGTTATCTACATCGAGAAGGTAACATCAGCAGCATATGGGATGCTGGTAGATATTATCACATCGTTTGTGAACTTAAACTAAGGCTCTTTCTAGGTATTCTACACAGCCTTGTGCTAGGCAAATACTGGGATATGCAGCACCGGTCTGGAAGCCATACCTCGTGAAGCATAAAACGAAAATTGAAAAAACGTACAAAGGTTTGCATCAAGACTGGTGCCTGAGCTAAGAGGATTAAGCTATGAGGATAGGTTAAATGAATTAGACCCCCACAAGTCTGAAGGAGTGAGGATCTTGAGAGGATATGATCGCAACATACAAGATACTGAGGGGAATTGATATGCTGGACAAGGATAGCCTCTTTAAAGTTCGAGAAAGTAGGACGAAAGGAAACGGAAGTGAATCAAAGATATGTAAGGAAGTTCTCATACCAGTTTGGGTGTTACTTAAGTCAAACAGAATGAAAGAAGAAGCTAGGGAAAGCCACCTCTATTCACAACTTTAAGGCTCGATTTCGACAATGAATTCGAACGTCTAAATAATTAAAAAATAACGCAACGGGTACAGTCCGAGACGTTTGGGCATGAAGAACTAGATGTCATCTCCCACTTTGACACGGCTAGGTAAGTGCTGATAGGTCAGCATCATAACCATGACTATCACCATCCCCCCCCATCACTATCATCTTCACCATCACTGCCATCTTCACCATCACCACCACTACCATCTTCACCATCACCACCAGTACCATCTTCACCATCACCACCACTATCATCTTCACCATCACCATCACTATCATCTTCACCATCACTATCATCTTCACTATCACCATCACTATCATCACCATCACCATCACTATCACATCTTCCCTATCACCACCACTACTATCTTCACCATCACCACCACTATCACATCTTCACCATCACCATCAGCGACAGAGCCAATTACCATTTCAAGGAACAAAGTTACACAGGAGTTTAATTGCCCTGTAATCAGAGTTAAAAATGGTGCAACAATGTCGAGCCGAGAGCTATTATGGCCAGCGGTGACACTATAGAGGATAGTGAAATGTTTTCAAGTTGATTCTGCAATTTCTCTTTCGTACAAATACGAATTACTACTGAGCATTGTAATAACGGCTGAGTCTCCTCAGACTCGTTTGTGTGTTGTGCTTGCGGGGGTTGAGCTCTAGCTCTTTGGTCCCGCCTCTCAACTGTCAATCAATTGGTGTACAGATTCCTGAGCCTATTGGGCTCTATCATATCTACATTTGAAACTGTGTATGGAGTCAGCCTCCATCACATCACTTCCAAAAGCATTCCATCTGTTAACTACTCTGACACTGAAAAAGTTCCTTCTAGCGTCCCTGTGGCTCATGTGGGTACTCAGTTTCCACCTATGTCCCCTTGTTCGCGTCCCTCCAGTGTTGAATAGTTTATCCTTGTTTACCCGTTCGATTCCCCTGAGTTTTTTTTTAGGTTGTGATCATGTCTCCCCTTACTCTTCTGTCTTCCAGTGTCGTAAGGGGCGTTTCCCGCAGTGTGTGTGTGTGTGTGTGTGTGTGTGTGTGTGTGTGTGTGTGTGTGTGTGTGTGTGTGTGTGTGTGTGTGTGTGTACTCACCTAGTTGTGCTTGCGGGGGTTGGGCTCTGGCTCTTTGGTCCCGCCTCTCAACCGTCAATCAACAGGTGTACAGGTTCCTGAGCCTATTGGGCTCTATCATATCTACACTTGAAACTGTGTATGGAGTCAGCCTCCACCACATGTGTGTGTGTGTGTGTGTGTGTGTGTGTGTGTGTGTGTGTGTGTGTGTGTGTGTGTGTGTGTGTGTGTGTGTGTGTGTACTTACCTATATGTACTAGGCAGGTCAAACTATGCTCTTAGGCTCGTTTAAATTAACGCAACGACGCAGTTCCCAAAGTCTCATCAAATTTACTTCTAAGCTTTTGTATCGAGTAAATTTCCACATCTTCTACGCCTAAGCTATTTCATTTATTGATGGCTTAAACATTCAAAATGTTCTTTCGGACAGGAATGTGACTGATTTTGAGTCTCCAAAAAATTTTTCTTTGTAAAATTACTATCAGAATGTCGTTATCAGGTTCCCTTATATTTCCACTCTTTCAACATGGTAAGATTCAGTTCCTGTAGTCTTTCCTTGTAGCTCAAAACCTTCTGCTCACGTCTGAACATTTTTGCATATCAATGTACCTTCTTTAGTTCCCTCTGCCCTTGTTAAGGGCTTCCGTTTGTTTGTGTGTGAGAGAGAGAGAGAGAGAGAGAGAGAGAGAGAGAGAGAGAGAGAGAGAGAGAGAGAGAGAGAGAGAGAGAGAGAGAGAGAGAGACTCTGGCATGGTATGTATCTACCATCACCCTTCCCTCTACCACCTATCACACAGTGTTCGATCCCCAGAGGGTACCACACTCTCTTCAGTTACCAGAGTTTTTCTACACAACCGCTCTCTCTCTCTCTCTCTCTCTGTCTCTCTCTCTCTCTCTCTCTCTCTCTCTCTCTCTCTCTCTCTCTCTCTCTCTCTCTCTCTCAGGATGCGGCTGTTATCCTCTGTTCTCCTGCAGCGCCCCTTCCTTCCTTCCTTGTCCTCCTCTCACACATTCGCACTCTCCCTCCCTTCCCTTCTACCATTACATTACTTTTGCTTCTCTTCTTCGCTTCGAGCCATTTGCAGTCGGCGTGCTTCCGCCCCCCTTTTATTTTAGTTTCTCTCTTCTTACTATTATCTTTCATTCCATTGATTTTTACTCTGCGTATATGTCTTTCATTTTCAATTCTCTATCCTTATTTGTTCGTAATATTCCTTCGTTTATTAAAATATTGGTTTATTTGGGTTTTTCATTTTTTTTCTTTGATTTGGACACCATTCTTTCTTTCTCTCGTATGTGCTTTTATTTTTCATTCCCTGCGAGTCATCTCCCACCCAGTACGTCGCATTTGTAACGCAATCAACAAACTGTAAAAAACTTAAGTCCTGGTAAAAATGAAAGCATTGTAATATTAACGTTTTCGGTGCATCCACCTCGATATGTTAGATTAGGTGCGTTGCTGAGGATTATGTTAGATTAATGTTAAAGTGACGTTAGATTATGTTAAGTGAGGTGAGGTGAAGTGAGGTTAGATGAGGTTATAACTTCCAACCTATTAAATATAGTAGGTTATCCAACCTACTCATGAAAGACTCCCCAGACACCTAGCATAACGCCTTGAAGGAAACCAACGTCGTCTATACCTTCAAATGCCCACTTGGGGATTGTAAGCTCCGAAGAACTCAGTATATAGGCAAGATAACAACGTCTCTTTCCAGGCGATTAACAATGCGCAAACAACAGGGCTCCATCAAGGAACATATAATCTCTTCTCATAACCAGACCATCACCAGAGAAATCTTAACAAACAACACAGAAATCATCGATAGATTGAGCGAGTGCAGGAGACTCGACATCAGCGAGGCACTACACATCAAAAAGTCAACACCAGCAATCAACAACCAATTAACGCATAAGTATATTCTACCCACTTCAAGACCCCGAACCAACAAAGAAGCAGCAAGAGAAAGTATGGGCCAATAGGCCTTCTGTAGTTTCATTCTTATGTTCTCATATCCAATTTATACCCACTCCATTCACTCCACCCAAAAACGCATATAAACATGATAATTCGTTATGATGTAAACCAGTCTTTGAGAATGTAAGAAGCCCTTACGAAACGCTTTTAGGCGTCAGACCAAAAATAAAAATGTAAAAAATTAATTTTGGAGAGTTAATTTTTCAATTACCCTCGACAGTAAAGAAAAACGTAAGAAATATTGAGAAGATTCGTGTTAGAATTATTAATCCTACCCTTTCGATCATATTCAACTACATATATGTAGTTGAATGTAATGAAAAATGTGACAGTGTCAGACCACGGAGGAAGAATTGAAACGGGAATGTCCTTAACATTAAATTTCCTTAATTAAAGAAATTCCTGTTTCATTTCTTCCTCCGTGGTCTGACTAGGTTACCTGTCACTAAGCTATTAAGGAAGAATGACCTTGTAACATTAAAATACATCTAACAAGTGTCAAGTGTATACACCCACAGTCGTGATACAACGATAACAATACACTCAGATAACAGAAGACGATAACCAGAGTATATTCCTCTGTACCGACAACCCCAACTTGAATGTTTTATATAATGGTTCGTCACGTAATTGTTTAGTCTGGATTAGTCAACAGTGAAAAGTAAGGTTACTTTATGAAATTCCAGGATTCCGTCACTTTCAGCTAATTTTTTACCACATAACGCGGAACCACTTACCGCGTAACGTTATAGAAGTAGGATCCCTTGATTGTTTCAAGCGTAGGTTAGACATATATGAATGAGATTGGGTGGCTATAAATAGGATCAACAACGCCTAAATGGTGGTTTTCAACCACAATCAAAAGATTGTCAATCACAATCTTTTGTGGTTGACCCGGGCACCGCAGGCCACACCATATATAGTATTCGATATAATTTCGCCTTTACGAACACAATATAATCATCAACCAAGAGTTTCCACGTATATAACAGGTGAAACAAAAGTCTAATCTCATAGAGAGAAAATGCTTTTTAAGAGAACTTTTTAATTACTTATATATAGCTTTCACTTTGACACGGTCACTCTTTGAAAAATGAGTGTATATTCAAAATTAAAAAAAGAGGCAGAATTGATATTGTTGCATATATTGAGCAAAAGTCATACAGAAATATGCGATATATTCTGCCGTAAATATCCTGATACAACATATCCAGTCAGATCAATTTGAACATTTCATGAAGCAATATTACTAAAATAAAATAAAAAATGAACTAAAAAAATATACAATTAAAAATGTATAATACAATATGTAATCTATATTATACATTTTCACTTGAGAACGAAATTTTGTTACATACTGTATATTGAAAATAACAGATGTGAATAAAGCCTATTTAAAAACAGCAGAATATTTTTCAGTGGGTAATTTTCAGAATATATTGACAAAATAGACATGAAAAGTATTATAGCATCCACATGGGTACGAAAACGATGGTAAGCTTGATACGAAAATGGCGCTAAACATTAAGGGAATCGATCATTCGTATACAAATGTCCCGTAATATAAAAAATGGTACAATTCAATTTCTTTCTTTATTATGCACCCCATACCCATTCCGTGGGCGATGGTGTAAAAGGTTACAAAGGCACATAATGAAATATAGTACCACCCTGTTATTGACCTTTTTTGTTTAAGGTTTGACCTCTAAAAAGGTCAAACAGGTTGCCTGGGTTCATGAAGTACCTACGGGCTCACCATAGCCCGTGCTACTTGAAACTGTTTGTTCCAAGTAGCGAATCTTTAACAACAACTGGGTTCATGTGTTTCTAGATAGGGAAAATAGTTGAATTTTTTTCCGCTGTGTCATATCCAGAGAACGTGATGGGGAGATGAGGTGGTGGAGGCTGCGAAGGGTGAGCATCCCCATCTCTTGATATGACACTCCGTCAAAAATACGACATACTAACCAATCGAGGAACGTACGACCCCCAGCAACCCACGTAACCCTCACGAATCCGTTGCATAGAAAACTTAGATATTTGTGAATCGTGGGTTTTCATAATAGGATAGTTTTGCAACGATGGTTGCCGTAACGTGTACAATTTAACCTATAATTTGAGGTGAAGGGTTGTTTGACAGCGTTGTTCTATACTCTCTCTCTCTCTCTCTCTCTCTCTCTCTCTCTCTCTCTCTCTCTCTCTCTCTCTCTCTCTCTCTCTCTCTCTCTCTCTCTCTCTCTCTGTCTCGTCATCGGTAAATCAAAATAATACAGTGTTCTGTATCCATTCTATAATTGTGTGTGCTTAAATAGTTCACGTTTTTCTATAATAAAAGCCTGTGGAGGAAATAATATGCACAATATATTAATTAATAATATAGGCATTATATATAGATAACAAATGCATCATATAATTATTAAATGTTTAATGTTGATAAGGGTAATGAAAAGAGTCATATCATGTCATGAAAGGTCCAGAATGGATCGAAACGTCGTCTCTCACTCGATATATATATATATATATATATATATATATATATATATATATATATATATATATATATATATATATATATATATATATATATATATATATATATATATATACTAATACCACGAACTTGCAGCCATTTTAAATGCTGCTTCCTCTGGTGCGAAAAGAGAGTGATAATTGCTGAAATTGGCAGACGTCAAAAGAACGAATTTATGAAAGAGGGGAACGGATAAGACAGGTAAGCAAACGAGGGGAAGATAGCAACGAGAGCGAGAGGGTTAAAAATTATCTCTCAGAAGTAGAGAGAGGGGAAAGAGAAAATTTTCAGGGGAAAGCAGTCTCCGTGGTGTAGTGGTAAGACACTCGCCTGGCGTTCCGCGAGCGCTATGTCATGGGTTCGTATCCTGGCCGGGGAGGATTTACTGGGCGCAATTCCTTAACTGTAGCCTCTGTTTTATAAGTGGCGCCTCGTAGCCTGGTGGATAGCGCGCAGGACTCGTAATTCTGTGGCGCGTGTTCGATTCCCGCACGAGGCAGAAACAAAATGGGCAAAGTTTCTTTCACCCTGAATGCCCCTGTTACCTAGCAGTAAATAGGTACCTGGGAGTTAGTCAGCTGTCACGGGCTGCTTCCTGGGGGTGGAGGCCTGGTCGAGGACCGGGCCGCGGGGACACTAAAGCCCCGAAATCATCTCAAGATAATCTCAAGATAAAGCGCCAAGCTATTAGGACCATATGGCACTATTCCTTAGAGGAACGTGTGAGATCAAGTTAATTCTGAAGGTAGGCAAAGGTAAAGGAAGGTAAAGTTAGGCAAAGAGGTTAAGTTCCAGCGTAATATTCCCCCTCCCAAGGCGACCTAAGCCCCTAGAAGGCCAATACCAGTGGGAGATTCTCCCAGGGTGAAACAGGGTTCGAATCCCCTTAATACCTCCTCGAGTACTGGGAGAGAAGAATCACATCAATAACAAATATTTTATTTAAACCTTTGCAATAAATCCACACAATTAGTTTTGTAACTGGACATTTTATTTATATTTTTAGTTAAAATTTACAATTTGATCTGAGAATTATCGTCATTACTGTCACATCTTTGATATATTATTATTATTAATTAGCAACTCAACTTTCAGAGGTAAAACTTACAAAAAAAAACAAAAAAAAAAACACACAAAACACTGAGAGTTTAAAATTATGTTACAAACTTTGTAAGTTATTGTCATCAGTTTTCACACTGCCAGCTTTCCTCTTTAACACTCTCACCTCACACACACACACACACACACACACACACACACACACACACACACACACACACACACACACACACACACACACACACACACACACACACACACACAATGAAGTGAGTCTTAGAGAGGGCAATGATGGTAGGGTCTTAGGTTTATATATATATATATATATATATATATATATATATATATATATATATATATATATATATATATATATATAGTGAGGGTACCACCTCTGGTGCCAATGTGGGGACCCATAGCCTCGGAGAAGAAAATAAAAAGTATTCAGAAGAGACCTTGTGGTTTCTCACTGAACACTAATATTATCTTTTCCTACCACCCCCATTCTTTTGTATGTACACATATATATTTACTTTATTTGAACTTTGTTACAAAAAAGGAGTTACATATGGGTTACAAAGATGGTTATCATAGGTTGTCGAGTTCCTCCAGCTCCTCAGATGGCGGGCAGGAACCCTGGATGCAGTGCGCATTTCCCCATATATATATATATATATATATATATATATGTATATATATATATATATATATATATATATATATATATATATATATATATATATATATATATATATATATATATATATATATATATATATTTCGTGTGAATAAATGGGTATGTTGTTTGCATGGGATTTTGTATATTGTGTTATGCTTGCTCTATGTGTTCTCTAGGAGCTACGACTACTCTCGCTATTATTTTCTAGTACTGAAATCTGTTATCTCAACCGTAGTGATGAATACGACAATGAAGATTCTAGTCATCAACCATATTAATCTACGAATATTCATCACTCATAATAACAATTGCCTCATCTCTCTCCTGCCCTTCCATGTGAGGAGCTTTGAGGTAAACATGAGACTTCACACAGGACATTACTCATATTTTTACAGAGGGAGAAATGTGTTCTCCACTGGAGGAAACCCGGACTGCTGGCTCCGGTCCGGATATTGCCATCCGGCTCTGACACCCGGAGCCGGATAGGGAAAGGCTTCGGGTAAGGGCAAGTGTGAAAGAGAACACGGTAGACCGTTCTGATGATTAGACATGCGTCTGATGATTAGACATGCGTCATATTGTGAGAGGTTCAGTTCATCCAAATGCGTCAGATTTGAGTCAGTAGTTTAGTCCACTAAGGGGCCTGACGGCTAAGTGGGCAACGTTTCGGAATCGTAGTCCTGAGGTTCCGGGTTCGATCCCCGGTGGAGGCGGAAACAAATGGGCAGAGGGAGGGAATTATCAGGAGAAAGCGCCAAGCCATTACGACTATATAGCACTGGGAAGGGGTCAGGATAAGGATTTGGGATGGGACGGGGGAAAGGAATGGTCCCCAACCACTTGGACGGTCGGGGATTGAACGCCGACCTGCATGACAGCTGACCGTCGCTCTACCGTCCAGCCCAAGTGGTTGGGCACAAATGGGCAGAGTTTCTTTCACGCTCATGCGTCTTTTCACCTAGCAGTAAATAGATACCTGGGAATTAGACAGGATTTGGGATGGGACAGGAGGAAAGGAATGGTGCCCAGTCACTTGGATGGTCGGGGATTGAACGCCGACCTGCATGAAGCGAGACTGTCACTCTACCGTCCAATAATGAACATAGTGTCAGTGTCAACACTGAATCAACACTTTTCATTCCTCTCACTCAAATTAATTCCTCTGTTATCGGTGTAACTACCCTTCGTTCCTAACCGTTAATTACCCCTATCCCTTAGCCCTTAATTTATCCCTTCTTGCGTGGCTCTATCCCCTCTTTCTCTTACCATACCTTCATAATTCTATCCTCCTTAGTCTTGATGTCAACCCCCAATCCCTAATTTGGTATCCTAGCCACTTGGGCTGGACGGTAGAGCTATGGTCTCGCTTCATGCAGGTCGTTGTTCAATCCCCGACTCTCTACCCGCCAAACACACACCGAAACTACGACGTTGGTACAACGTTCGAACAAGTTTTAACACCTCCTAACCAGTTAAAACAACCAATATAGCAAGTTGTAACAACGTTCTAATACGTCATAAACACGTTAAGCCAAGATGTAACAACTTTATTACAAGTTGTAACAAGCGGAAAATAGAGACAGTTACGGTTTGTGTTTCCAGGGTAAGTGGTTGGGTACCATTCCTTTCTCCCCCTATCCCATCTCAAAACCCTATCCAGATCCTTTCCCAGGGCCATATAGTCGCTTGGGACTTTTTTTTAATAGTTCCCTTTCCTTCCCTAAGTTTGTCAACATCTTGAAGTCACCAAGGAACGGGTATAGGCTGGCTTCAGACATTTTTAGTTCATCATATAGTTCAAGATAGTCAGAAATCAGTATATGTGATGCGAATATGCACACGAACGAGATGAATTCACACGAACGAAATGAATTCACACGAACGAGATGAATTCACACGAACGAAATGAATTCACACGAACGAGATGAATTCACACGAACGAGATGAATTCACACGAACAAGAGGACTGTACTAGTACTGGTGACTCCTAAAATATATATACTCATCAAAATGTATTCATGAGGGAGATTCTGGTTAGTGATTGGGTTTTCTCTGCGTCTGATACATTGAACTCGAATGGTATAGTTGTGCCTGAAGGATCATATCAGTGCAATGTGGTGTTCAAGATGATGCAACAAACGTACAAGGAGGATTAAAACAATGCAACATTGTTTTGAAGATGTTAAAACAATGCAACACTGTTTTGAAGATGTTAAAATAATCTGTAATTAAACAAAAATAAAATTACCGTTCATAACAAGTGAAATATTATCTTAAAAAGAGATTAATTATTCGCATTAGCGAGATCCAAACAGGTTAGTATATTAATTCACCTTCATTTGATATGCAAAGTCAATACGGTTGTGCACGAAACTATTTATTCAATAAATAAAATAAATAAAATAATAAATAATAAAATAAATTAAATACTGCTCGTTTTAGTACACTGCAATATAATACACTAAGTTCAATATTCTGCAGGTCTTATGGGTTAATTTACGATAACAATGTTTTTTATGTTTTATTAAACATAAAAACTTCATAACTTCATATTCTAAAAACACACACACACACACACACACACACACACAAACACCCACACACACACACACACACACACACACACACACACACACACACACACACACACACACACACACACACACACACACACACACACACACATACACAATAAAACAGAATTTGTAAAATAAATAATTAATAACTTTAACAATTAATTAATTAATAAATTAATTTTATAAAATTTGAATAGTTTAATAGTTTTTTAGTTAATAAATTAACTTTATAAAATTAATAACTTTAATTAATTAGCTGATCCAGGAAATTCTATTTATTTAAAACCCAATATAAATCGAAAACTATTTAAGTAACTTCAAGTTAATCTGAATTCTAAAGCTTCAACATGCGCCTTCGACCTGTGTTATGGGGACGAGGACATGCAGTGTAGGCAGTGTCTGGGATGCTCCCGGACGCAGGTTCGAATCCTCGTCACGGCCCTTGTGGATTTGTTCACATGCCAATATAGTTCGCATACATAACTTACAATTGGCTGAGAATTGCGTGTTTAGCGTTTAGAAAAAAATTTCAACTCTGATAGTGATGAACTAGCAGTGAAGGGAAAGAAAGATAGTGAAGGAAGGGTGGTGAAGAAGAGGGAAGATAATGCAGGGTAAGGGAGATAGTGAAGGATAAAAGTGGTAAAGGGTAGGGAAGATGGTGAAGAGCAAAGGAAGGTGAAGGGTAGGGAGCAATGGTAATAGGTAAGGAAGGTGGTGAAGGATAGGGAAGAGGTGGAAAGGGTAGGGAATGTTGTGAATAGTGAGGAAGATGGTGAAGGGTAGGGAAGGTGCTACAGTAGAGTGGGGGTGGTTGTAGATGGTGAACCCAGAGGTGTCCCAGGTTGTGATGATTGCAGAGGTGAAGACATCATTGGGTGAAGATGATTGCAAGTGAAGATGATTAGAGTGAAGACAATACCACACACCAGGAGCTAAGGAATCTTCATATCATCAGCCACGTTATTGAGACTCATCGTCTGCTCATGCTTAGAGTAAAAATGAGTGTGTGTGTGTAGTTAAGATGGTTTAACATCTTAACTACCAGAATTAAGGAAGATAGTATGTGGTAGAGATAACAAGAGTATGATAAGTTATCTTGAAGATGGAAACACTGATGACGTATGTGTAGTGTGTAGTGAACATGGTTACAATAAAGATAGTGTGTAGTGAACATGGTTACAATAAATATAGTGTGTAGTAATGATATAGCTCCTGTGACCCCGAGCAACGCCGGTTAGCACGCCGGAATATAACAATGCTAAAAAGCATGAAACATACAATTCAGTTGTTCTGAGGAGATGAAATAGATCATTCGTCTAAAGATTGATAAGTGGACACGCTGGCAAGTGTCAAGTATGGATTCAGCTTTCATCAGCCTTGCATTATTCAAGCTGTGATCAATTATGTCTTAGATATGTAAAGATTATACTGTTTGTGTCGTGATTAGTACAGATTTTTTACTCAACAAAAACAGGAAATTCTATTTGCCTTCTCAGTTTCGAAACATTATTAATACATTAATATATATATATAATCCTTTTTTTCACATTTTTGGACTAGAATACAACTAATAAACTAGCCATCTCTGGACGCTACAATATAAAAACTCTCTATATAAATTACTTGTTATGACTAGAGATCACCTAAAGCATAAACATAAATAAATGCAAATAATAACAATTATCGTTTTTATTAATAAATAATTCGGTCAACTCACAGACTACAAATAAAATAAATGTTAATCATTTAAATGCTGCACAATAATACACAAATTAGGAACAAATTAAATTTGCCAGACAAATTAATTTGAGATGAGTAAATGTTTGTTATATTTCTTTAATAAAACGAAAAAAAAAGGTATAACACGCATCTATTTTTAAAGCAACTTTACTTTTAGGAAAAAATAATTCAATCAAATATGCACTGGATACAAAACAATTTATACATTTATGCAGACGAGGAGTCACAATAACGTGGCTGAAGTATGTTGACCAGACCACACACTAGAAAATGAAGGGACGACGACGTTTTGGTCAATATAAACATTCATGTTTATATATAAATATGTACATTGTATAAATATGCGTGGGAAATATATAGATTACAGAGGACATATTTTTGTTGCTCTGCAGAGTAAAACTTGTGGAAGATTATGTCAGAGGGAAAATAATCAACACACACTAGGCAAGGGAAGGTGATTGATGAGGACTAAGCCACCCAAAAGGAGGCAGGGGCATGAATAGCTCGTAAGTGGTGGCCCTTTTGAGCCATTACCAGTATCAAGAGCTGATACTGGAGATCTGTGGAGGTGCGACTGCACCCTGCGTGACGGGAGATGTCTCCCGTCCAAGGGAAGGAAAGCCATTACTACTATTTGGTATTTGAAAGGGGGACAGAATAAGGATTTGGGATGGGACGGGTGGGGAAGGAATGGTGGCCCAACCACTTGGACGGTCGGGGATTGAACGCCGACCTGCATGAAGCGAGACTGGGACACTGATTACATTCACCTGTTTTCTATCCTGTTTGGAAGGACAAACAGAGGTTGCTGGGATTAGAAGGGAAAGGGAGCTAAACTACCAGGAGAAAGTGCCAAGCCATTAGGCTAAATAGCACTTGGAATGGGTCAGGATAAGGATTTGGAATAGGAGGAGGGATAGGGAATTGTGCAGGGCTGAGGGGAGGGGGGGGGGAGTAGAGGTCAGGGGACTGTTATCTTGAGGTTATCTTGAGATGATATAGGGGCTTAGTGTTCCCGAGGCCCAGTCCTCGACCAGGCCTCCACCCCCAGGAAGCAGCCCGTAGCAGCTGTCTAACTCCCAGGTACCTATTTACTGCTAGGTAACAGGGGCATCAGGGTGAAAGAAACATTTTGCCCATTTGTCTCCGCCTCCACCGGGAATCGAACACGGAACCTCAGGACTACGGATCCGAAGCGCTGTCCACCCAGCTGTCTGGCGCCAGGGGACTGTCGGGGCTGTCAACATGCTTGCAGCACAGTGCTCAGCACGGTGCTCAGCACGGTGCTGTGCATACAGCATTAGGAACGAGGTGCTGAGTTAGAAGAGAGACTAAAGAACTGAGAGACGCCGAGGCATTAAACTATATCATCTCTTCTTCAAATTCTTCTTTTCTCCAAATTAAGCTTTATATTTTCTCTTCCCTTCTATACCAACCACTTGGGGTGGACGGCAGAGCGACGGTCTCGCTTCATGCTGATCGGCGTTCAATCCCCCGACCGACCGTGCCCAACCCCGAAGGAATGGTTGGACACCATTCCTTCCCCCCGTCTTATCCCAAATCCTTATCCTGACCCCTTCCCAGTGCTATATAGTCGCTTGGCGATTTTCCCCCCTGGACATCCGAGTTTGGCTTTTGTGTTAGGTAAGTTACGGGCTCACCATAGCCCGTGCTACTTGGAACTTGTTCCGAGTAGCTGAATCTATAACAATAAAATCAATTTCCCCGCCCCTGATAGTTCCCTTCCCTTTAAATACACCAAAATTATAAAACTATATAAATTCCCATGTTTATACTAAATATCAATTTGAACAAAATGTAACAAAATGATTTGCAATTGCAACTCTGCAACAGCCGCATTCCCTTCGTTAATCGCCACCAAATTTTCTGCATCCTCGCTTCCAAAAATCCACAAATATTAAAATAATTGAATAGCGCGCCGCCCCGCGCCTGAACGTGACTGAAAAATTACCACGTCAGGTTTGTAAGACAAAAAACATGTTTGGAATATAAATACTAGCGTGAAAAACAGGACAATTCACGAATTTGAAATGTAAACGGCGGGGGGGGGGGGGGGGGGGGCTGTATTTTAGGGAGGTGTGTGTGGGTGTATATATTTGGGTCATGTGGCCACTTAAGTTTTCAAATGGTGTTTTATTTATTTTTTGGTCCGGTTTGAACGTGTATTGCGAGGGAAAGCGACTTGTGGGGAAAAAGCGAGGTGTGTGTGTGTGTGTGTGTGTGTGTGTGTGTGTGTGTGTGTGTGTGTGTGTGTGTGTGTGTGTGTGTGTGTGTGTGTGTGTGTGTGTGTGTATGTGTGTGTGTGTGTGTGTGAGCGTGTGTGTGTGTGTGTGTGTGTGTGTGTGTGAGTGTGTGTGTGTGTGTGTGTGTGTGTGTGTGTATACTGAACTTACTTGATCCAGTAAGTTCAGTAGAACTTCAGTTTCAACTCTTTTTAACCCAGTCGTAGCTCAGTCGATTAAGGCAGTGTCTGGGATGCTCCCGGACGCAGGTTCGAATCCTCGTCACGACCCTTGTGGATTTGTTCATTCACCATTCAGGATCCATTACCTCGAGAAGAACAGCTAACGGAATCATTACCATACTAACAACCACCGACACAACCACTACTAACATAAACAATATACAAACAAACTAATAACCCCGAGCCAGGTTAAGGCCCCCCCCCCCACCACCACAACCACACGGCGGGACCAAAGAGCCAGAGCTCAACCCCCGCAAGCACAACTAGGTGAGTACGTTGTTGTTAAAGATTCGCAACCTGGAACAAAGTTGCAAGTAGCACGGGCTATGGTGAGCCCGACCACACGTCACCACCACTGCTCCCAGGACTTACGCTGAGGGATAACCCAGAAACTTCTCTAATTCCACGACTGTCAAACCCAGACTCGCCACGTTTGTTGGTCACGACTTGCGGACCTAACTGGGACCAGTCACAGACCGCTCCTGTGCCAGGTAAGTCCACTACGGGCTCACCATAGCCCGTGCTTCTTGCCCCCGCTCCTGTGCCAGGTAAGTCCCCTACGGGCTCACCATAGCCCGTGCTACTTGCAACTTTCTGCTTCCAGTAGCTGAATCTACAAGAGCAATAAGAACCTAGATGACAGTCCCGTTATTCAGACGTGAGGTGTGACATCGTGTATAAATTCAGAGAGGAAGATTTACGGGCTATTCATGCCCGTGCCCGTGGGTAGCTTAATCTTCATCAATCATCAATCAGAGAGGAAGATGTGACCTCAATACCGTGACTGATAACAAGAACACAATTCGGGGCCGCGGGGATGCTAAGCCCCGAAATCATCTCAAGATAACCTCAAGATAAGATAAAGGCTTCGTAACTGTTTACGTAAATGCTTGGTAATTCCTGCCCCTTAGTTCGATTACAATAACTCGAACTTGTAACCCTTAACTAATAGGTTGAGTTTATTACGTTACCATGTTACCAGGGAGCCGGTCGGCCGAGCGGACAGCACGCTGGACTTGTGATCCTGTGGTCCTGGGTTCGATCCCAGGCGCCGGCGAGAAACAATGGGCAGAGTTTCTTTCACCCTATGCCCCTGTTACCTAGCAGTAAAATAGGTACCTGGGTGTTAGTCAGCTGTCACGGGCTGCTTCCTGGGGGTGGAGGCCTGGTCGAGGACCGGGCCGCGGGGACACTAAAAAGCCCCGAAATCATCTCAAGATAACCATCATCTCAAGATAACCATAACCAACATTACCAACCCATCCCATTAAAAAAAAGGTAACGGCTAACACATATTAACGTTAACCATGCAGCGGACTTCGTAGGTTAAATAGATTGCTGGGGGTTCATAAGTTCCTAGTCAGGCTGAAAGGTAGAACGATTTTCTTCACGGAGTGACAGACCAAGAGAACAGAGTGAACGCCAACGAACAAACTCGCCCCCCCAAGGTAATCCTTCGCTTTCTGCTTCGAGAAACCTTTTCCTCGCTCTCTGCTCCTTTCCCATTTCGGAGAGAGATTTTGCATTTATAAGTTTTCAAAAATGTATACAAACCCACGAGCAAAAAGAATAACGTGGACAGGAGGTAGAAAAAGAGAGATGGAGGAAGAAAGGGGAAATGTGGAGAATGTAAAGGGGAAGATGAGGAATGAAAGGGAGGAGGGAAATTGATAGGGGAAGATGGAGACTGAAAGAAGAGATGGAGAATGAAAGAGGAGGTGAAGGCTGGAAGGGAAAGATGGAGAATGAAATTAGTCGGGATTTCAGAAAGTTGTGTGTGTGTGTGAGAGAGAGAAAGAGAGAGAGAGAGAGAGAGAGAGAGAGAGAGAGAGAGAGAGAGAGAGAGAGAGAGAGAGAGAGAGAGAGAGAGAGAGAGAGAGAGAGAGAGAAGAGAAGAGCTGCAATCCTTCTTCTCCACCAACTCCCCTTGCACCACTCCAACAACCATTTCCATTCACTTTGAACAACTACAATATTTACCAGTCCACCACAATCCATTAACTACCACAAAAGACCAACAACCCCCCCCCCCTCGTCCCTACCCAAATTACTGTAACAACAACTATCACCACCATTTAAGAATAAAGTTTGCTAATTTACATTTGAGTTGCATTTCACCTTCGTGTCAGTCTCTCAATTACCGAACAAAAACCGGCTTTTCCCTTCAACAAATAACTATTCGTTTTATAATTACTTAAACATGAAAATAAAATTATAAAACAAATAAATACAAAATAAAAACAAACTATTACACCAGGTAAATTTTGCTCTCGCTAAAATAATTTATCGAATTTCATTCTTCAAATTCCTAGAAAATACGGCTTGCATAATATATAATTATTTCACGAATATTTCACTTTAAAAATGAGTAATTGTTTTCACATTAGACTCCGTGCCGGAGGCAGCTTTACTCCAATTTTTTTTATTCATTTGCATTTTTAAATATAATATCATGTAAGCCTGTGTATTTTTACCAATCTATCTTCGGTAGAGTATAGGAGACTTTATTTTATTCAGTAAAGTTAGTTTTAATTAAGAAATTTTTTTTATTACAACACTGGAAAGTGTTTTTTTTAGGAGGTATCGAAGTTTATCGTATGTCATTAATTCAGTATTTTAATAATAATGTATTCACTCTCTGAATTGCAAATATGAATAATAAAATTATGTAATAAATTAAAATATGAAAATTTAACACAAGAAAAATTGAAAAAATTTAGGAAAATATTAGATTAACATAAGTATACAATTATTTTATTGATCTCTTTAAGCAGAAAAATATAATATTCATATATGAATATATCTTTTGTTCCAGTAAAGTATATTTCACGATATTCCTTTTCCCCTTCTCTAATTCCCCTTCACCTACCTCGCTTCCCCTTCCCTTTTGCTCCGTTTTATCTCCCTCTTCTATCTCCACTATCATCTCCTTATCGCTCTATGTGTCGGTCTTGCTTCATTCACCTCTATTTTTTTGTCTATCTACTTCAACTGTCGACATTTTTCGTCTTAAATCAACGCCTTGGTCCACGTCGCCAGGAGCACTGTCTTTGTTTAAAGGTGACTTACGACTCTGAAAGAGATGCGATGGAGCTGGGATACGTAGATCGTAGGATCTACGTATCTACGTATCCTACGTAGATCGTAGGATCTACGTATCTACGTATCCTACGTAGATCGTAGGATCTACGTATCTACGTATCCTACGTAGATCGTAGGATCTACGTATCTACGTATCCTACGTAGATCGTAGGATACGGAAACAAAGAGAAACTGAAAAAGAAGGCAGGAAGGATGGTACTATCAGGATAAGGCGCCAAGCCATTACGACTATATAGCACTTAGAAGGGGTCAGGATAAGGATTTGAGATGAGACGGAGGGAAATAGAATGGTGCCCAACCACTTGTGGACGGTCGGGGATTGAACACCGACCTGCATGACGCAAGACCGTCGCTCTACCGTCCAGCCCAAGTGGTTGGGCATGTAGAAAAGAGAAGAGTTAGTGATGAAAAGGAGAAACATAAAATTTTTTGATAAAGGAGTACTTAGGCTGGAAACCAAAGTTGTGGTAATTAAGTAACCAAGAAAGAATTAATGATGAAAATATAGAATTTTTGTGAAGATGGTAGGAATGGAAAATGAGAAAATATATCTGATTATGGAGGAGTGAGAATGAGAAGAGAATATCCAAGTTTCAAAGTATGAGAGGACTTTGAAAATGAGTTCGCATGACCATAGTGATCTCTGCTTCGCCACACGCCACTAGGTAAAGTTGGTGTGCAGGTTCGAATCCCCCTCACTGCTCCTACTGGTTTTCTCAGTGACACATGGCGTTAATCTGATTTCTTTGCGTATACCACTAGGTGGACGGGGCAGCGTTCGTGTAAATATCAATTTTACGAATGTGGACAGCTCTAAGCAACAGCCTCGTGGACCAAGCTCTCACAAGTCAAGCCTGGCCTCAGGCCGGGCTTTGGGGACTACAAGAACTCCCAGAACCCCATCAAGCAGGTATATGTGGGCCTGCGGGCCGCTCTAAGCAACAGCCTGGTGGACCAAACTCTCACAAGTCAAGCCTGGCCTCAGGCCGGGCTTTGGGAATAGAAGAACTCCCAGAACCCCATCAAGCAGGTATATGTGGGCCTGCGGGCCGCTCCAAGCAACAGCCTGGTGGACCAAACTCTCACAAGTCAAGTCTGGCCTCAGGCCGGGCTTTGGGGACTACAAGAACTCCCAGAACCCCATCAAGCAGGTATATGTGGGCCTGCGGGCCGCTCCAAGCAACAGCCTGGTGGACCAAACTCTCACAAGTCAAGCCTGGCCTCAGGCCGGGTTTTGGGAGTAGAAGAACTCCCAGAACCCCATCAAGCAGGTATATGTGGGCCTGGGGGCCGCTCCAAGCAACAGCCTGGTGGACCAAACTCTCACAAGTCAAGTCTGGCCTCAGGCCGGGCTTTGGGGAGTACAAGAACTCCCAGAACCCCATCAACCAGGTATATGTGGGCCTGCGGGCCGCTCTAAGCAACAGCCTGGTGGACCAAACTCTCACAAGTCAAGCCTGGCCTCAAGCCGGGCTTTGGGGACTACAAGAACTCCCAGAACCCCATCAAGCAGGTAGCCACCGTGGGTTTGTGTACTTTCTTGCGAAGAATCCAGCAGTTGCGACTAATTGAGCAGTCTTCAGGCAGTCTTGTCTTGTCACCTGCTTCGCCTTAAAGGGAAAGACGAGGGGAGAAGGAACCGATGGAACATCTGCCGTGAGTTCGAACATTGCATTTCGATGTCACCAAAATGCAGTCCTCTTCAGCGGCCCTGATTGATATGGCGTCTGACGCGCCCACCACCTGGAGTCACCGGGAGGTTGATGGATTATTTCCGTTTATTCCGGTTGAATCTTCAGGAGGGTTATCTTATCTTGAGATGATTTCGGGGCTTTAGTGTCCCTGCGGCCCGGTCCTCGACCAGGCCTCCACCCCCAGGAAGCAGCCCGTGAGAGCTGAGTAACACCCAGGTACCTATTTTACTGCTAGGTAACAGGGGCATAGGGTGAAAGAAACTCTGCCCATTGTTTCTCGCCGGTGCCCGGGATCGAACCCGGGACCACAGGATCACAAGTCCAGTGTGCTGTCCGCTCGGCCGACCGGCTCCCTTAGGGTCGGCAATGTCTGGCTCCAGCTTGGCCTGGAGGTTGCCGGAATGGCAGAACATGGTGCATTCTTGATGTGCTTTAGGCAACCCGTTCTCACACCTGCTTATAGTCAATATCTTGCTTATGAATAAGTGCATATGTGACAGACTAATTTGTTGTGAATATTTGAGTTTACCTTGAACAGCTGAATAGCAAACCACAACCTAACCTAACCATCTTAGTATGTTAACTTTAGGGGTGTGGTTCTGGCTCTTGCTCCAACGTAAATCGCTGGAAGATCTTGCTGCATTTTTGCTCGATTGGGCTTGAGTTTAGGAGCCAACACGATTCTCCCGTTAAGATGCGATTTTGTTTGGATATGCATAGTTCAGAGGACTCCTCTATCGTCTGGGGTCACTGGGGGTCAATAGTCTTCCTGTTGGTTCCCTACAACACCAACACACACCACCTTTACAACCATAACACCACCTTTACAACCACAACACCACCTTTACAACCATAACACCACCATTCCACTCTACGACCCTCCATGTAGTTGGGTACCATTCCTTCCCTCCCGTCCCATCCCAAAATCCTTATCCTGACCCCTTCTAAGTGCTATATATAGTCATAATGACTTGGCTCTTTCCCCTGATAATTCCGTCCCTCCGTAACCAGCCCACCCTCACCACTAGCCAACAACCATTAGGGTCATACATAAACCCACTACCGAAATGTGGGACTTGTTCAGACACAGGAAAAAAAATGGAACTTTAATTTGATTTACTTCAGAGGGTCGAGATCTTCCAGTGGCTATAATTCTCCCTCACTCCTCCCACAGTGATGGAGAGAACACACTGACACCTCCCTCTACGGTGCAGGGAGCTCCCTCTATGGTGCAGGGAGCTCCCTCTACGGTGCAGGGAGCTCCCTCTACGGTGCAGGGAGCTCCCTCTATGGTGCAGGGAGCTCCCTCTACGGTGCAGGGAGCTCCCTCTACGGTGCAGGGAGCTCCCTCTATGGTGCAGGGAGCTCCCTCACTCATCTCTTTTGTTTACATCTTAAAATTATAGATCAATAAATGATTCAAATCATAGCTTTAATTATTTGCGCTTTTTTTCTGTTTGGCTGATAAGAGAGGGAGGGGAGGGGGGGGGGGTCAAATAAATAAATAAAATAAGGAAAGCGCCAAGCCATTACGACTATATAGCACTGGGAAGGGGTCAGGGATAAGGATTTGGGGTGGGACGAGGGGAAAGGAATGGTGCCCAACCACTTGGACGGTCGGGGATTGAACGCCGATCTGCATGAATCGAGACCGCCACTCTACCGTCCAGCCCAAAATTGAACTTGGAGAGGATGTCACGTTGGGTCAGGGAGAGGGAGGCTATGTATTCACCTAGTTGTGCTTGCGGGGTTGAGCTCTGCTCTTTCGGCCCGTCTCTCAACTGTCAATCAATCAACTGTTACTAACTACTAATTTTTCCACACACACACACACCCAGGAAGCAGCCCGTAGCAGCTGTCTAAATCCCAGGTACCTATTTACTGCTAGGTAACAGGCGCATCAGGGTCAAGGAAACTCTGCCCATTTGTTTTTTCCGGCGGTGTCGGGGGATCGAACCCCGGTCTCTAGGTCCACTAGTCTAGAGCGCTGTCCACACAGCCACCACCCACCCTTATGTGGGGTAAAGGAGGGGGTTAAAATCCTATGAGATGAGGGAGGAAGAAATCCCATGTCCCATGAAATCCCATATATATATATATATATATATATATATATATATATATATATATATATATATATATATATATATATATATATATATATATATATATATATATATATATATATATATATATATATATATATATATATATATATATTAACAGATGAATGTTAGATAGGAATATAGAAAGATGACAATTCTAAAACTCCGATCCACTAAACCCCATTATGAAGAACACTACCAAAAACTCTCCTGACTATCATCAAGAAACTTTGTCCTGTTAAACTCCTCTTATCACGACTCGTTATCCTGCTAAACAAAGTTAATTAACTCTATTTTTTTCTCCGAAATTAACTTTCAGGGACTGTTAATTAAGTCACCAAAAACAAATAAAAAATAGTTGGTTGCTGTCTAGCTAATTAAAACTTTATTTCTCCATCATTGTAATATAAGAGGGAATTAGTTCTGAAAGTATTTTATTTAAAATTTGAAATAATATCATTACTATTAGTTTATACTGAACTACGTCTTTACTGATTCGTTCTGAGTTGAGTCTCAGTTTGACGTAAAAGAAAATATTAACACGGATCGTCTAGGTGATTTAATTTGACAGTTAATGAAACAATTAATACATAATAGAGGGACAGGGAAGGTGCCAAGATACAGACATACATACTCCCTGTCTCTGTCTTTCTGTCTCTCTGTCTCTGTCTCTCTGTCTCTCTGTCTCTGTCTCTCTGTCTCTCTCTCTCAATCTCAATCTCTGTCTCTCTCTCTCGTCTCTCTCTCTCTCTCTCTCTCTCTCTCTCTCCCCCTCTCTCTCTCTCTCTCTCTCTCTCTCTCTCTCTCTCTCTCTCTCTCTCCCTCTCTCTCTCTCAAGTCAATAGGAGAGATTCTCAGGTTATGATTCGTGATAGTTTCCTTCCCTCTCTCTCTCTCTCTCTCTCTCTCTCTCTCTCTCTCTCTCTCTCTCTCTCTCTCTCTCTCTCTCTCTCTCTCTCTCTCTCTCTCTCTCTCTCTCTCTCTCTCTCTCTCTCTCTCTCTCTCTCTCTCTCTCTCTCTCTCTCTCTCTCTCTCTCCCTCTCTCTTCCACTCATCCCTCTCTCTTCCACTCATCCCTCTCCCTTCCTCGACGGCTCCTCTCTCACAACACACCGTACTTTACAAGGCAGCTCGTATAGAGCAATATTTACAGAGAAACATACTGCGGCCCTCGACAGTATTTCTCAGTTACTGCATCGTCTTCAACATACAGTTTTATGTTGCCCCTTTTCTCTGACTTCTCTTGCAAGTCGGTGTATTTGTCCCTTACTATTCAGTTTTTAAATTATTCTTGAATTTATGTCTCTTATGGTGTATTTGTTTAAGCCAAATTGTGGTTGTATATCTCTCTGTGATTAACAATTTAATACAAACTAAGGTTTCATACTTATGCTCATTTTCTAAGCTTGACATTTAAGGTAGAAAATTCTCAGCCAATACTCGAAATTGGCTTGAAAATTTGAGAATACTTTTGAATGGTTATAGACTGAGCGTCCAGGGTTAGGAATGCTCTATTAATGTGTGTGTGTGTGTGTGAGAGAGAGAGAGAGAGAGAGAGAGAGAGCGAGAGAGAGAGAGAGAGAGAGAGAGAGAGAGAGAGAGAGAGAGAGAGAGAGAGAGAGAGAGAGAGAGAGAGAGAGAGAGAGAGAGAGAGAGAGACAGAGACAGAGAGAGAGAGAGAGAGAGAGAGAGAGACAGAGACAGAGACAGAGACAGAGACAGAGAGACAGAGACAGAGACAGAGAGAGAAAGTAGAATTAACATTCCAGTATATCGTCTTAAAAGTTACTTAAGTTGTAACTATTCACACCTTGTTATCGTCTGGACCCAATATGGCCAGAGGGTTCAACGTTGGCCATGTGAAATAAGTTTCCCTAAAAAACTTTTTGCATTAAAGTTACTAAACTGTTTTTAGACTTTGTACTGTCGTTCTGGGCCATTGTGTATCGGCTCCCTTCGTCCAGAAGTAGAAGGGTAGGAGAGAAGAAGGAGGAAAAGAGGATAACGGAAGGGAGGGAGAAAGCCGGAGTGAGGAGACAGGGTGAATGGAATGGAGGAGGAACAGATAAAGTAAAATATACGAAAGCTGAACTATTTTCGTATCTCCTGGAACACGTGTGTAAAATAAATAGTCTAAAAGTATATATGTTGATGTATATGTGGATGTAGATTGTGTAGGTGGGGTACTTATGGGATATATACACAGAGAAGTGCACTTTCTTGATGTATATACATCAAGAAAGTATACATCATATGTATACATCATATACACAGCTAGTTTACATTACTCACAAGCTATGATCAGAATGAATACCCACGTGCTGGATGGACAGCCAGCTAGTGTGTGGTAACCTAAATAGCACTTCATAGGTTGGTTGATCCAAAACCCAGAACCCCATAAAAGAGTGAAAATGATTTTCTAAGCCAGTGCATTTGACAGCAGCCAAGGCCTCCACCATCATACAAATGAATATATGTAGTGTGAGGTGTTGAACTAAATCACCAGCATCTTATAGTTACATATTTTCTATAGAATCCTATAGCATCTTTCATATACATATTGTTGGCCAAACCACACATTAGAAGATGAAAAGATACATATTTATCGTTATATACATATTACATTATAGATACATATTTTCATAGAATCTTATAGCATTTTATAGATACGTATTTTCATAGACTCTTATAGCATTTTATGTATACATATTTTCAATAGGACCTGGATGCGTTGCAGCTTTAGTCAGAAAGATGGACGCTAGATTTCAACCCGAATAAGTGCAAATTAATGATAAAGACAAGGGGAAAGAAGACCCCCATTGCTATTTCAGGTAACAGGTAAGACATCTTCCAGGAACATTGAAAAACAAAGATCTCGTTAAAATATATTTTAAAGCGATTAGGCGCTCATAGTCAGTTTAATATATGTAAACAAAGTCGCCATATTGAGGAAAGATGTATAGGTTTCGTGATTGGCTGTACAAATGATTGGTAAATCGTGGTCCTGATTGGCACTCTCTTGCAGCTGGTAATTACTGAATGTCTCAGGAGTCTTAATTTGGCATACTCAGACTGCCGGGTAGTTGTTTTTGCTCGAGTAATTCCTTGATAATTGGCAATATTAGTCTTTATTAAACCCCCCCTGGGCCTACGAGTGAAGGACAGTGGGCCTAAGGCAGAAGTGCTACGGCGTTCAATCCCCAACCGTCCAAGTGGTTGGGCACTATTCCCTCCCACCCGTCCCATCCCAATTCCTTATCCTGATCCCTTCCAAGTGCTGTATAGTCGTATTGGCTTGGCTCTTTTCCCCCTGACAGTTCCTTCCCTCATATGAAGATCGTCTACTGTGAGGATGTTCACTATAACCAACGACTTTTGTCCCCCCTACTACGATCTTCACTATACGGGATACATATCACACTATTTTCACTACTCACACTCCTCACTATAAAAATATGGGATCGTTACTCTGATTTCACTGTTCACTACATTGACCAGTTAAAACTAATTCAACACTACACACACACTATCTACACAATCCCGACTACACACACTATCTTCACTCTGCATAGGACCTTCACCACACACACACACACACTATCTTCACTCTGCATAGGACCTTCACCACACACACACACACACACACACACACACCACACACACACACACACACACACACACACACACACACACACACACTATCTTCACTACAGTTACCGAGGCCCAAGGGGGGGGGGGGTATGTCCTCAGATTCGGTTTTCCGAAAGTTTTGATGGCTCCATGAGGGCTCTGGGCCCCAAGGAACGCACTTATTCTAAATTCCGATTGCATTGGGGATCTTCCCAACCCCCCCCCCCCCACACACACACTCACTCTTTGTGACCAAAGAGCTAGAGCTCAACGCCCCCTGCAAGCACAACTAAGTAAGTACACACACACACATTCCCCCCCCCCCCCACACACACACACAAACACACATTTATTTATAAACTCTAACTTTGCGCATAAGTAATATATTTTGCGCGCTTTCTGGAAATGTTGTCACATGACTTTTCATTTTCTAATCAGCAGGAGGAACTGTGACCTTTTTGGAGCGAGAAAATAAACAATTGCTTTCCTCCAGACCCTGACAGGCTATCCTTCTGTCTCTTCAGCACTCGGGCTGGGCGGTAGAGCGACGGTCTCGCTTTATGCAGGTCGGCGTTCAATCCCCGACCGTCCAAGTGGATGGGCACCATTCCTTTCCCTCTTCCCATCCCCAATCCTTATCCTGACCCCTTCCAAGTGCTATATGGTTGTAATGGCTTGGTGCTTCCCCCTGATGATTCCATTCAGCACCAGGCGAGATATACCTAACACTTATACCAGTGGGAGGGGTGTGTAGGGACCAAAGAGCCAGAGCTCAACCTCCACAAACACAACTAGGTGAGTACCTGGGCCTCCTATTTCCTCAGAACCAGCCCAGAAGTCTATTTCATTTAACAAAATAAAGTTCATCTATTTCTCCAACATAACCCACATGCTTTATTGTGGTAAAGTTGGGTAAGACTTTACCACGTGTTCTCTAGCCCTCTATCCCAAGCATCTGTCCTCTCTCCCTGGACAGACAGACAAACGTTTTGTGGTGTTTTATATGTAATGAAATTGAAGTAGTTATATCCAATATTGATAATTTTATAGATAAGAATTTTTGTTGCTTATATGTATGTAATCGTTCTCTCTCTCTCTCTCTCTCTCTCTCTCTCTCTCTCTCTCTCTCTCTCTCTCTCTCTCTCTCTCTCTCTCTCTCTCTCTCTCTCTCTCTCTCTCTCTCCCTCTCTCTCTCTCTCTCTCTCTCTCTCTCTCTCTCTCTCTCTCTCTCTCTCTCTCTCTCTCTCTCTCTCTCTCTCTCTCTCTCCCTCTCTCTCTCTCTCTCTCTCTCTCTCTCTCTCTCTCTCTCTCTCTCTCTCTCTCTCTCTCTCTCTCTCTCTCTCTCTCTCTCTCTCTATATATATATATATTATGTATATATGTGTATATATATATATATATATTATGTATATATGTATGTGTATATATATATATATATATATATATATATATATATATATATATATATATATATATATATATATATACAACACAAACAGTCCGGTTGGGACCACCCTCTAGTGGAAAAAGTAGCTGATGCCATGCTCAGCGTCGCAACATCATACAAGGAGAAAGCCCGCCTCAGAGCAGTGCGTGCCCCCCATGCAGGAGACTTCCTCCTGGCAGTACCCATGTCAGCAATGGGCACGCGCCTAGATCCAGAATCCCTTCGTGTAGCAGTAGCCCTCCGCCTTGGTGCCCCAATTCACACTGAATACAAGTGTATTTGCAACAGGGTGGAAGCAGACCAATACGGACTGCATGGGTTGCATTGCGGAAGCACAAAGGGCTGGCATGCAAGACACAACGAGGTCAATGACATCATCAAGAGAAGCCTCGTCTCAGCTGGGTGCCCAGCGGAGAGAGAACCTCGCATCCTAGGGGTCCAAAACCCGGATTTCCCCGCACTTCGCCCTGATGGCATCACCATATACCCATGGAAGGAGGGTAGACAGTTGGTGTGGGACTACACATGTGTATCCACCCTGGCTGACACCTATGTACACTTCGGAGCTGATCAAGCAGGTGGGGCGGCCAACCACAGGGAAACAGCAAAATCACTCAAGTACAGGCGACTGGAAGGTCAATACCTCTTTGTTCCCATAGCGTCTGAGACGCATGGCCCCTGGGGCAAGAGTGCCTTGGGATTTCTCAAGGAATTGGGTTCCAGGCTCATTGACGTCACCAGAGACCCAAGGGCTTCCAGTTTTTTATTTCAGCGTCTCAGTGTGGCGATCCAGAGGGGAAATGCTTGCTGCGTCCTCGGTTCCTGTCCAGAAGCGGAGGAGCTTCAAGAGATCCATAACCTTTAGGCATTTGTCTTGTATGTTTTGTAACCTTTAAATACACAATAAAGGAAAAAAAAAAAGGGAAGGGGGTGGTAGGAGAAAAGCACACAGAAACTGTATTGGAGGGGACCCACATTCCCTCCAATGCGTTATGTGTGGTTTCCTCCGAGGCTATGGGTCCCCCTTCTTCCAGCCAGAGGTGGTACTCCCTTCCCTATTGAATATATATATATATATATATATATATATATATATATATATATATATATATATATATATATATATATATATATATATATATATATATAATATGCATTATTTTTTCGAAAAGGAATTAAATAATTTTGATTGAATTTCTTTGTAACTTTCCAATTCCAATTCTATTCTTTCAAATTGAACCAATTTCTGTTCGTAAGCACTGTGTATAGGACAGTGGACACTGTGTATATGACAGTGGACACTGCATCATGGAGTAGCATGGGGCCTGCATGGTGCAAGAGCGTGGGGGTGCAACATTTCACAGAGAGGAAAATAAAGAAAAAAAGTCCCCAAACTGATGGGACGTTCCTCGGGTTGTGGGGAAAATACGGTGTTAGACTGAGGGAAAAACTTCCCCGCCCTGACCTATTGAAATGCCTCAGCAAATCTCACTCTGGATGTATAGCTTCAATGATGGGGCTCTATTTTTTCCCCGCAGGATGGGGAAGGTGGGGGCCAAATGGAAAGAGGGAAGAGGGTTGATAACTGGGAGATGGAACAGATAAAGGGAGGAACTATGTAACGAAATGGGTAAATGGTAAGGGAAGAGAGATATGGGCACCTAGGAAGGAAAATAGGCAAGAAGTAAAGAAATCGGGGAATATAGTCGTAAGGATAGAGAAGGAAAACACTAAATTATAAATAATATAAGAATTAAATAGAATGTATTTTCTTTAATCTTTTTTTAAATTATGTTTAGAGTAAACAAAAATATATTTATCTAATAATAAAAGTGTTTGTTGGAGGATGTAGGCCAGATACTTGGGGAGAAGCTTCATGCAGTCTTTCTAAGTAATTCCTTTTGGGTATGTGCCCAACATGGGCTGATGAAGATTAGCCTCAAAGCAAAAGAGTGCCAAGTGACACAAAACCATCGTGACCCCTACAAAAACCTTACAAGGCTATATCAATGGAATTGGAATTATTAATATCTATATTATCATCTATTTTGCCATACCATTAACACTATGCACTGATCATACCAAAATAAAAACAATCGGGTTATTGTACTTACCTTTTAAACCCCCAAATACTTTGGTGTTTAATGACGTTAAAGAGTGTGTACTTACTTAGTTGTGCTTGCAGGGGTTGAGCTTTGGCTCTTTGGTCCCTGCTCTCAACCATCAATCAACTGTTGTGCTCATGTCTGAATGATAAATCTTTAAGATGCACTCAGAGTGGGATGATTCCAGTGTAGGATGCTGATCACATGTCCTTGTATGACCAATCATCCTGTGAGATGGGGATTTTTCTACAGGTCACTTATTTAGTGCCTGATCTATCAACCAGAAAAGGGTTAAACAAATGCAAGTCACAATAGGTTCTAATACATATATTCTATATCTGTATGTACCCAAGGAGTGAGTGAGAGATAACATGACCCTCTGTTTATGAGCTCAAAGCAGCCTGTTCAACTCTGTTCTCTAGATGTTCTCCTCTGCTCTCTAGATGTTCTCCTCTGTTCTCTGGATGTTCAGTCTGATCTCCTGACGTGTTGTAGAGGAGATCAACATCATTTCTACTCGGTCACCTATATTTATATTATTCAAACCTTATTTTTATTAATGGATCTTCAATCAAAAAATAATCTAAAAGTGTGAAATGAATTGCTTTACTGTTTATATAGGAAAGAAAGAGGAAAAGAGAGAATAGGAGAGAGAGAGAGAGAGAGAGAGAGAGAGAGAGAGAGAGAGAGAGAGAGAGAGAGAGAGAGAGAGAGAGAGAGAGGGAGAGAGAGAGAGAGAGGATTGGGAGGAGAGAGATAGAAGTGGATAAGGAGAGTTGAGGATAGGATGAGGCAGAAGGAGGGAGAGAGAGATAGGAAGAGGATAAGTGAGGGAGGGCAAGAGGGGGAGAGGGAGAGGTAGAGATAGACTAGATAGATAGACAGATAGAGAGTGTGTACCTGCCTGATAGATACAAATGAAGTGCTGTCGACGGCGGGTGAATTATGTCCACACACACAGCACCAGTTGGAAGCAGGTTGACGAGGAACTTCGTGGAGTGAGGCAGGAACTTCGTGGAGTAAGGCAGGAACTTCGTGGAGTGAGGCAGGTGCTAGTTAATCATGGTTGCTCTAACAGATATTTCGAAGAGATCATTTAAATGAAAGCGAACCGCCTTTTGAGGAAACAACCATCTTGACAATATCTGCCAAATGTATTAAACTCTTCTACTGAATCTTCTTTCCCACCACAGCATACAAAGATAAAAAGAGTCCTGAAAGATGTCATTGGTAGAAATGTCATCTCTAGCGACAGTAGATAGAGTTTTCAATCAATTACAAGAGCAAGGAACCGCCAACTTTTTTTTTTTTTTTTTTTTTTTGAGATATATACAAGAGTTGTTACATTCTTGTACAGCCACTAGTACGCGTAGCGTTTCGGGCAAGTCCTTAATCCTATGGTCCCTGGAATACGATCCCCCGCCGCGAAGAATCGTTTTTTCATCCAAGTACACATTTTACTGTTGCGTTAAACAGAGGCTACAGTTAAGGAATTGCGCCCAGTAAATCCTCCCCGGCCAGGATACGAACCCATGACAGAGCGTTCGCGGAACGCCAGGCGAGTGTCTTACCACTACACCACGGCGACTGTGACTGCTCAACAATTCTTCAGACACCAGGCAAAACGTCTTGAAAGAGATGTGTCATCTGTGCCTACACATCCCAACTTAGGGATTGTCTTCCCAATGAGTTTTCTGCTTATTGCAGGAGAGGTTTTACTAAAGTGTTGCATGATTTCTACTCCATACTGAGTCGTTTATATGAAACTAAGTTTCAAAATAATGAAACTACATATAGGTTGATGAATAGTCAGGTGTGGCATCTGTCAATTCATCAACCTATTTGTAATGGTATTTAGTGTGGTATTTAACAGTGTTTCTTTCTGCAAAATTACAAACTAAATTTAGAATACGTCAGAATATTCCTACTCTGGATTTACATTTTTAATTTTTGTTTTAAAATAGTCTGTACTATTGGTCAGGTCTGCAGAGCGGTGACCTCGCTTTTTGCAAGGTCGGGGTTCAATGCCCCATGTTCCAACTGGTTGGGTATCGTTTCTTGGTATCGTAACCCAACTCCTTGTTCTCGTCTCCCTTCTGAGTGCTATACAATCGTACTGGCTTAGCAATTTATTGAGTTAATTACTAAGAACTTTAGCTAATTTAGTTAATTAGCTAAGGAGCATGTCGAGGGGCCGTCTAGACTAGCCTAGAGCACCTAGAAACCGCTAGTTTTGCTGGTTGTATTCCGAAATGTCTTCTTTCGTGGATTTTTAAAACTGAAACCTCATTTTGACCGTCACTGGTATCTCAAACATGTTCCATGGAGGTCATATTCTCTTTAGAAATCCCGCAGCCGGCATATAACAGAAACATTTCCAACCAGTATAGACGACATAAATGCCTTTACAAGGGAAGTGGATCCCCAACACCTCTGGCATACTGTGGGATCCAATGCCAGAAAACACGAAACTGCCTACTGCCTGGCAGACACGTGAAAATCGCCAAAGCGAGTAAATCCCTTATGGGTTACTTTGAGTCATGTCAGATGAAACTGTAACCCAGTAAACACACTTCAATTCACCAGGTAGATTATCTGGAAAACTGGAAACCAATTAGCTTTGTGAACTTACTGTAAGTATTGTTGGTGTTCCAGGATATAAGCTGTTTTATGAGAGAGGGGGATGGGTATGGGGGGTTTAATGGAAGTCTTAGAAAGGGGGGAAGATGTTATGGGGGGTTTAATGGAAGTCTTAGAAGGGGGGAGAGATGTTAGGGGGGTTTAATGGAAGTCTTAGAGGGGGGGAGAGATGTTAGGGGGGTTTAATGGAAGTCTTAGAAGGGGGGGGAAGATGTTAGGGGGGTTTAATGGAAGTCTTAGAGGGGGGGGAGAGATGTTAGGGGGTTTTAATGGAAGTCTTAGAGGGGGGGAGAGATGTTAGGGGGGTTTAATGGAAGTCTTAGAGGGGGGGGGGAGATGTTAGGGGGGTTTAATGGAAGTCTTAGAAAGGGGGGAAGATGTTAGGGGGGTTTAATGGAAGTCTTAGAGGGGGGGAGAGATGTTAGGGGGGTTTAATGGAAGTCTTAGAGGGGGGGGGAGATGTTAGGGGGGTTTAATGGAAGTCTTAGAGGGGGGGAGAGATGTTAGGGGGGTTTAATGGAAGTCTTAGAGGGGGGGAAGATGTTAGGGGGGTTTAATGGAAGTCTTAGAGGGGGGGGAGATGTTAGGGGGGTTTAATGGAAGTCTTAGAGGGGGGGAGATGTTAGGGGGGTTTAATGGAAGTCTTAGAGGGGGGGAGAGATGTTAGGGGGGTTTAATGGAAGTCTTAGAAAGGGGGGAAGATGTTAGGGGGGTTTAATGGAAGTCTTAGAGGGGGGGAGAGATGTTAGGGGGGTTTAATGGAAGTCTTAGAGGGGGGGAAGATGTTAGGGGGGTTTAATGGAAGTCTTAGAGGGGGGGGGGGAGATGTTAGGGGGGTTTAATGGAAGTCTTAGAGGGGGGGGAGATGTTAGGGGGGTTTAATGGAAGTCTTAAAACACAACAAAACGGACAAATCGAAATCTCCAACATTGTTTTAGGGAGAGAATTGTAACAAAGCTTCTCGCATCAGTGGATTATCTCTTCAATCCTCGCAAGGAAATCCCGAGTTTCGCCAAAACAACGTCCATACGTTTCCCGCAGAAGCTGGAAGACCTGAAGCATCCCTTCAAGGAATATTTGCATTCTATGATGGTCTGCATACTCCATAAAGCTGTATTTATGCCGAGAGATCCCCCAGAGAAAAAGCGTTTAGGATAATAGAAGATCGTAGTGTATTTTGCAAGATGTTCCTGCATACACATCACATGATTTGCTCGGGCTGGTGAGCAGTTGTATGCCGGAGAGGAGGTGGATGAATGTTTGCACTGTCGGTGCCGGATATATGTGAAGATGCTTAGCTTGGCAAGAAGGTCGAATGGGATGCTGCTTCTTCTGTCTCTCTCCCTCTGTCTCTCTCTTTCTCTCTCTCACACATATATATAATTTTAAAAGTAGATATGATAGGGAAATAGGACCGGAGTCATTATTGTAAACAATCGATGGCTCAAAAGGCCGGATTCAAGAGGCAATGCTCGATCCGGCAGGCGCAAATAGGTGAGTACACACACACACACACACACTCACACACACACACACACACACACACACACACACACACACACACACACACACACACACACACACACACACACACACACACACACACACACACACACGACTGTGATGGAGGCTGACTCCATACACAGTTTCAAATCTAGATAAGATAGAGCCCAGTAGGCTCAGGAATCTGTACACCAGTTGACTGACAGTTGAGAGGCTGGACCAAAGAGCCAAAGCTCAACCCCCGCAAGCACAATTAGGTGAATACACACACACACACACACACACACACACACACACACACACACACACACACACACACACACACACACACACACACACACACACACACACACATACACACACACACACACACACACACACACACACACACACACACACACACACACACACACACACATACACACACAGACACACACACACACACACACACACACATATACATTATTCCTGCACATCAGATACATTACTGATACCATCAACAGCCATCGTACAGTCAACATAGACAAGCGAGCTATTTCCAGTGGCAATAACATCTCCCAGTTCATATTATTTACTCCACAGTGGTTGACGGATGAGGGAAGGATTTGGATGCTGATAAATTCCTTCATCCCTCCACACTCACTCATCTCTCCATCTCTGTGGTAAAGGTTAATCCTCGTCTCATCTGTCAAGAACATTTTTGTTTCAAAGCTCGTGGTGAGGATTTTGATGTAACATATCCTATGAAGCAACCAACTTTAACCTATTCGTTCCATTCCTAGGACTAACTTGAGGTTTAGATCTTGTGGAGATTATCTTAATTAAAGACCTTATCTTTAAAGAGATTAAAGACTTTATCTTAAAGGAGGTTAAAGACCTTATCTTTAAGGAGATTAAAGACCTATTCTTTAAGGAGATTAAAGACCTTATCTTTAAGGAGATTAAAGACCTTATCTTTAAAGAGATTAAAGACTTTATCTTTAAGAAGATTAAAGAGCTTATCTTTAAGAAGATTAAAGACCTTATCTTTAAGGAGATTAAAGACCTTATCTTTAAGGAGATTAAAGACCTTAACTTTAAGGAGATTAAAGACCTTATCTTAAAGGAGATTAAAGACTTTATCTTTAAGGTTATGCTAGTATTGTCTTCTCCTTAAGGCCGTCTTTAAGGCATTTAGGATCACATCTTGGAGAGTGTTCGTCTCATATCCCAGAGCCTTGACCTCATATCCCAGAGCCTTGACCTCATATCCCAGAGCCTTGTCCTCATATCCCAGAGCCTTGACCTCATATCCCAGAGCCTTGTCCTCATATCCCAGAGCCTTGACCTCATATCCCAGAGCCTTGTCCTCATATCCCAGAGCCTTGGCCTCATATCCCAGAGCCTTGACCTCATATCCCAGAACCTTGTCCTCATATCCCAGAGCCTTGTCCTCATATCCCAGAGCCTTGACCTCATATCCCAAAGCCTTGGCCTCATATCCCAGAGCCTTGACCTCATATCCCAGAACCTTGTCCTCATATCCCAGAGCCTTGACCTCATATCCCAGAACCTTGTCCTCATATCCCAGAGCCTTGTCCTCATATCCCAGTGCCTTGACCTCATATCCCAGAGCCTTGGCCTCATATCCCAGAGCCTTGACCTCATATCCCAGAACCTTGTCCTCATATCCCAGAGCCTTGTCCTCATATCCCAGAGCCTTGTCCTCATATCCCAGAGCCTTGACCTCATATCCCAGAGCCTTGACCTCATATCCCAGAGCCTTGTCCTTGTATCCCAGAGCCTTGACCTCATATCCCAGAGCCTTGTCCTCATATCCCAGAGCCTTGACCTCATATCCCAGAGCCTTGTCCTCATATCCCAGACCCCTTGTCCTTATATCCCAGACCCCTTGTCCTTATATCCCAGACCCCTTGTCCTTATATCCCAGACCCCTTGTCCTTATATCCCAGACCCCTTGTCCTTATATCCCTTGATAAGTGTCGTATACTCATTCTAGCTTGACACTCTCTCCCCATAATTATCCTACCTGTGGTGATGCAGTATCCAGGCGCCAAATTCACAAAGCAGTTACGCAAGTACTTACGAACGTGTACATCTTTCCTCAATCTTTAACGGCTTTGTTTACATTTATTAAACAGTTTACAAGCATAAAAACTTGCCAATCAACTGTTGTTATTGTTATAAACAGCCTGCTGGTGCTTCGGAGCTCATTAACTGTTTAATAACTGTAAACAAAGCCGCCAAAGATTGAGAAAAGAGGTACTAAGAGGAAGGGAAGAAAGGGAAAGACCTTAAATGTTTTCAGTAATGACCATCGTAAGTTAAAATATATACTTGAGTTATCTGAGGGTTGTTACTAGTGGCCTCGACAAGGACAGGAAGCCGGCGGCTTGTGTGTACATACAAGTAAGACATTTGTTGTGTCAATTTACTATTACTCTGATCCTCTGATATGTCAACTCACTGATTTCTTCCCTCAACTCATTCAAGTCTGCTATTTAGATAACCGGAATCAGAACAGGATGTAGCCAGCATCAGCCAGCTCCAGCTATCCTCTTGATCACGAGTCCAATTTATTTTAATCACTCAATCAGGACGATCCTCCTAAGGCGTTTTTTTTTCCCCTCTAAAGAAAATTACTCCTCGATTCAGACGATCAATAAGGAGCAAGTGAGTCGACCATTCGTGGCCTCCTGAGGCGACCTCAGTTGATTCCATGCCAATTGAAGGTCGTCGCTGTTAGTGGTCTATCAACCACCACTTGGAGACTCAGTTCTCTAATGGCTTGTCCTTGGTGTATGTGTGTGTGGTTATCTTCTTGAGAGGTTATCTTGAGATGATTTCGGGGCTTTAGTGTCCCCGCGGCCCGGTCCTCGACCAGGCCTCCACCACCAGGAAGCAGCCCGTGACAGCTGACTAACACCCAGGTACCTATTTTACTGCTAGGTAACATGAGCATAGGGTGAAAGAAACTCTGCCCATTGTTTCTCGCCGGCGCCCGGGATCGAACCCGGGACCACAGGATCACAAGTCCAGCGTGCTGTCCGCTCGGCCGACCGGCTCCCTACACTCCCGGTGTGTGTGTGTGTGTGTGAACTCATCTATTTTGGCCTGCAGGATCGAGCTCTTACTTTTGAATCTCGCTTTTCTTGCCATTGGCTATCTGAGCCAACACCGTGCTTGACGGGGCGGGAGCCGGTCGGCCGAGCGGACAGCACGCTGGACTCGTGATCCTGTGGTCCTGGATTCGATCCCAGGCGCCGGCGAGAAACAATGGGCAGAGTTTCTTTCACCCTATGCCCATGTTACCTAGCAGTAAAATAGGTACCTGGGTGTTAGTCAGCTGTCACGGGCTGCTTCCTGTGGGTGGAGGCCTGGTCGAAGACCGGGCCTCGGGGACACTAAAAGCCCCGAAATCATCTCAAGATAACCTCAAGATGACGTAGCTGCATCCTTTTTATTAACGTTGCCGTGTGTTGAAAACGTTAAAAAAACGTTGTTGTTATTTTGTATGTCGACTGGGTGTGCCTGGGTATCTTGAGGTTATCTTGAGATCATTTCGGGGCTTAGCGTCCCCGCGGCCCGGTCATTGACCAAGCCTCCTTTTTTGTTACACATCCCCAGGAAGCAGCCCGTAGCAGCTGTCTAACTCCCAGGTACCTATTTACTGCTAAATGAACAGGACTATCAGGGTGAAAAAAACTCTGCTCATTTGTTTCCGCCTCTGCCGGGGATCGAACTCGGAACCTTAGGATTACGAATACCGAGCGCTGTCCACTCAGCCGTTTTACTTCCTTTCTGTTATATCTCTCCGTGAATTACAGCTAATTCTGTTATTTGCTCTCTGCTGTATCTATTAGCACGACGGGCTCACCATAGCCCGTGCTGCTTGGAACTTTTAGTTCCCAGTACATGAATCTGAAACAACAACATCTATTAGTTAACCGTTGATAAATCTATCAGTTCCTCTCTGCTGGGTCTATCAGTTACAGACGAGGAGTCACAATAAGCGTGGCTGAAGTATGTTGACCAGACCACACACTAGAAGGTGAAGGGACGACGACGTTTCGGTCCGTCCTGGACCATTCTCATGTCGATTGTGGTCCAGGACGGACCGAAACGTCGTCGTCCCTTCACCTTCTAGTGTCTATCAGTTCCTCTCTGCTGCGTCTATCAGTTGCTTATAAACCAAACGAATTTCTCCTTTTTCCGTCAACTGATTGATTGATTGATGAAGATTAAGCCACCCAAAAGGTGGCACGGGCATGAATAGCCCGTAAGTGGTGGCCCATTTGAGCCATTACCAGTATCAATAGATGATACGGGAGATCTGAGGAGGTGCGACTGCACCCTGCGTGACGGGAGATGTCTCCCGTGATGACATCAATCTGAAAGTTTTCCGCTAGGATGTTTTCTCTCTTTCTCTCCGTATTCATTATTCACTAACGATCTTCGCAGAATATGTAATACTAACAACTCACATATTGATGACTCGATTTGATGCGTTTATTCAAATTTTAATCATTAGCTTAGCTAAATGAATTGTGGGGTTCAGTCCCTGAGCCCATTATGTGCGTCTGTAACCCTTTCCACTACCGCCCACAAGATGGGTATGGGGTGCATAATAAATGAACTAAACTAACTTAATCATAGCTGTTCTCTTGCATGGAACACTGATTTTTATCATCACATAAACCTGTTTCAAGGTATTTGTAACTACAGGAAATTAATCATTTTCTAAAATGTTATTTTTTTTTTGCATATAATATTAAATAACGTTCATATAGAAAAGTTTATGTTAAAGCTCTTGTTACAACTTAATATTCTATAACATCATTGGGTACTACAAACGTGTTTGACTTGGATAAACGACAATTTTCTTAGATTGACGTAAACCTCCTCCAATGACTTTCTTAATGTTTTTAAACTCTGAATCAAGTCAATACTTAAGTCAATGGTAATTACCATATTCCTTTTAAACTCTGAAGATATTTCACATCGGAGAGGCTGCAGGATCCAGTAATTTCAGTAGAACTTCGGTTTCAACTCTTTTTACCATGTCGTAGATCAGTCGATTAAGCAGCGTCTGGGATGCTCTTGGACGCAGGTTCGAATCCTCGTCACGGCCCTTGTAGATTTGTTCATAGTCTTAATTCATCCTTTGTCTTAGCACGTCTACCATATTTGCTATAACTTTCTCACTCATTTTTGGATAGATTTGGGTTCAGCAAAGACCTGGGTAAATACTGGTTTGGGGAACAGTTTTGTTGATTTACAGTACAAATTATTAAGTAACTTAATTGATGAGCAATGTCTGGGTTGCTTGAAGCGTAGGTTAAACCTATTTGTGAATGAGTTTAATTTGAAATAATTAAAAGGTGTCTGGAGTGAGTTAATTTATTCTCGTGTTTAAAGGAATTTAATGTTAAATATTTAGTAGAATATATATCTTTTATCACAAATGTCATTGTTCGGTTTTGACCGGATTTAATGAGTTGTTAACGGCCTCGTTTGGTATGACAACGTAGTTATCGGATCACAGTTCCTTTTAGTGTGCCTTATTCGCCAGTTGTAACTCGTTGATATTGAAACTGAAATAAGTTTTTGAGGAATAAAGACACACACACACACACACACACACACACACACACACACACACACACACACACACACACACACACACACACACACACACACACACAAGGGGGTTAGCCCTTGGGGGTTAGCCCCCACCAGGCTACGAGGGGGCCTCGTAGCCTGGTGGATAGCGCGCAGGACTCGTAATTCTGTGGCGCGGGTTCGATTCCCGCACGAGGCAGAAACAAATGGGCAAAGTTTCTTTCACCCTAAGTGCCCCTGTTACCAAGCAGTAAATAGGTACCTGGGAGTTAGTCAGCTGTCACAGGCTGCTTCCTGGGGTGTGTGTGTGGGTGTGTGGTGTGGGAAAAAAAAAAAAAAAAGTAGTTAGTAAACAGTTGATTGACAGTTGAGAGGCGGGCCGAAAGAGCAAAGCTCAACCCCCGCAAAAACACAACTAGTAAACACACACACACACACACACACACACACACACACACACACACACACACACACACACACACACACACACACACACACACACACACACACACAGTTTCAGTGTCAGAGTAGTTAATAAATGGAATGCATTAGGCAGTGATGTGGTGGAGGCTGACTCCATACACAGTTTCAAATGTAGATATGATAGAGCCCAGTAGGCTCAGGAATCTGTACACCAGTTGATTGACAGTAGAGAGGCGGGACCAAAGAACCAAAGCTCAACCCCCGCAAGCACAATTAGGTGAGTAGGTGAGTACACACACACACACACACACACACACACACACACACACACACACACACACACACACACACACACACACACACACACACACAGAGGAATGAGGTAGATCAAGCTATTCTCACTACGTTGTTGTTCCTCCTCAATTGTATATTCTACTGTCAATGTTGTTAATGTTTTCCTTGCAGATAACAAGTTACAATAACGTGCGCGATACAGATAACAGAACAAAAAACTATTCGTAATGAAATTAACATCGTGACTTCCGTTTTATTTAATTATTTGTGGGTTATTTATATATTTTTTCTTACCATAAATATCGCTTATATAAGTATTTTTATAACTTTCTCCAATGTTATTAGTATTTTTTTTTTGACTTGTTAAACATTACAGAACTTAGAAAACATTACAGAACTTAGATTTATTTCTGACTTTTTTTATGCCTATATTTGTTTTATCTCTGTTTGTTTGACTTTTGTCTAAGGTTGGAGGCCCAGACACTGGGCTACCTTCACCCAACCTTGCAGGGTGACCGATGTGTGGTAGGGGAATGTCATAGGTGGGTCTGGGTCTGCCTAATTGCCCCCTCTATTAGAAGAGTCGGTTCCAATTGTCTGACTTTTCTTGGCCTTTTGAATTTTTCAGCCGCTCAGATCACATATAATAATGACAAGCAAAACGCATATTCTGATGATAGATTTGCATTCGTGAAAGAAGGAGAGGGGGAGGGGGGGGGGGGTGGCGGGCGGAAGCCTCCCAACTTGTAAATGGCCCAACATGTTCTGGTTGACTACATATCGGAGTCAATGCGGGCACCACATCTAATTTATATATATATATATATATATATATATATATATATATATATATATATATATATATATATATATATATATATATATATATATATATATATATGCGAACAAGCCTGAATGGTTCCCAGGACTATATGCGACTGAAAACTCACACCCCAGAAAAAACTCACATATATATATATATATATATATATATATATATATATATATATATATATATATATATATATATATATATATATATATATATATATATATATATATATATATATATATATATTTTATCCAACAATGATCACAAAAACACTGATCCAAGTATGCATAAAAACCATATGATAAAAACAGAGAATGCCTAACGCGTTTTCGGCTAATTCGCCTTCATCAGAGCAGAGTAGAATAAAGAAGACTAAAGAATGAATTGTCTTCATTCTACTCTGCTCTGATGAAGGGGAATTAGCCGAAAACGCGTTAAGCATTCTCTATTTTTAACATGTGGTTTTTCTACATATATATATATATTCGTTCACTACTTTCACCAACTCCTAGTGTTCTGTCGTCTGAACCTATTCGTTAAACGCTGGATTAGCTACGAGGGTTTAATTATCATCTAACCCATATTACCAGCAAATTGGATTAGTGTGATTTAATCCCTAGAAGCGATATATTGGCCCGAAAAGCGCCATTCGCTCCGAGGTAGTTCATCAGTCATTAGATAATTAATTCGCCAAATTCCCTAATGCATTGAAGCCACTAATGGAGAGTATATAACGCGATTCATATGATCCCATATTGCGTGAGTTATTGCATTGAGGGATCGATCTTTGCAGAGGGAATATGATGGCTCCTTGTTTATCTATTGTGTTTACCTGTGGTTTACCTGTGTTTTACCTGTGTTTACCTGTGTTTTACCTGTTTACCTACATATTACTACCTAATATATCTTGCCTAAAGCCTAATATATCTTGTATATATATATATATATATATATATATATATATATATATATATATATATATATATATATATATATATATATGATAAACTTATTTATGACTCATATAAAGTCATTTAATATATATATACTAATATATGACATATTTGATGCCCATAATATATATGGATAAACTTATATATAAAAGGCTTTAGTCGTCAATTATAAGGGTAAACTAATATGTGGCATTTTATAAAGTCTCTAATTACAATTATAAATTAATATTTAACAGATAAAGCTCTTAAATATAGGATGAATTTAGCAACCCGATACAATAAATGAATCTATAACAAGTAGGCCTATAAAAACTTTGGAAATTTTAATGCCAGAGATTTATGAAAACTTTTTCGTTTATGAGAATAAAATAAATCTAAGACACAAATAAATTATTAATATATAGGTCAACGTTAAATCTGAACCAGTTTAACTTATCACAAGTATATATCATGCTAACTCCACATAGATATGTTACGCTAGAAAATATATCATAGAGGTAAAAAACACGTAAATAAACCGACGATAGAAATAGAAAAGCAATATTAAAAAACACCAATAAATATGTTTTTTGTAATTAACATATTTTGTACTAACACATAAAAACAATAGATTTGTGAGCAAAAACATAAATATTAAATATTATAAACATATATATATATATATATATATATATATATATATATATATATATATATATATATATATATATATATATATATATATATATATACATATATATATATATATATATATATATATATATATATATGTTTATTATTATAAACATAAATCATAAATATTCGTGATTACAAAATAGTAGTCAATATACTTCAGTCAGAAGTGAGGCTAGTCAGAACAAGATTGCAACTCAGAACTCAACTAACACTCAGAAAATAATTCATAACGATTACCACTCACACAGACAGACAAGTAAGTCATAGCCAAACCGTAACCATCTTGAGGTGATCTTGAGATGATTTCGGGGCTTTTAGTGTCCCCGCGGCCCTGTCCTCGACCAGCCCTCCACCTCCAGGAATCCGCCCGTGACAGCTGACTAACTCCCAGGTACCTATTTTACTGCTAGGTAACAGGGGCATAGGGTGAAACAAACTCTGCCCATCGTTTCTCGCCAGCGTCCGGGATCGAACCCGGGACCACAGGATCAGCGTGTCCAGCGTGCTGTCCGCTCGGTCGGCCGAACCATGGACTAATACGTTTAACATAAATTAGGAATAAGTGTAAACCATTTAGACAGACACAGTCTGGCACCTTTTAACTGGGTGCCACTCTGTTCATTTGGCATTGATTCCTGTGTGTGTACTCACCTAATTGTGCTTGCGGGGTTTGAGCTCTGGCTCTTTGGTCCAACCTTTCAACTGTCAATCAACTAATGTACAGGTTCCTGAGCCTACTGGGCTCTATCATGTCTACACTTGAAGCTGTGTATGGAGTCAGCCTCCACCACATCACTGCCTAATACATTCCATTTATCTACTACTCTGACGCTGAAAAAAATCTTTCTAACGTCTCTATGGCTCATTTGGGCTATTGTGGGCCATTTTGTGTGTGTGTGGAAAACAAAATCTGTTGGTTTATTGACAGTTGAGAGGCGGGACCAAAGAGCCAGAGCTCAACCCCCGCAAGCGGTGGCACAGAGCCAAACACTAGCACCTCTTGTGCCAAGTGCCAATTGCATCTTGTCAGGTGGGAGATGCCGGAGCCTTAAGGACTATCTGCGTTATATCTCCCGAGGGCTTTGTTCCTCTCAAGGACCAATTGTGGCAAGCGGTAGGTCCTGAATACCCTCTCAAGGGCCTCCCTCATTCCCCACTCCTCACAGCTAACGGGCTATGAGGATGGGGGGAATGAATTGCCTTGTTCCATGAAGGGTTAAAGACGGTCAAGGGTTCCTTGATCTATCTTTAGCTCTTGAGTGCGTTTACCCGGAAAAGTGAGTTTACCTTGTTCATGGTAAAGTGAGTTAAATATATGGTATTCCGTGCGTAATCAATTTATTTCAACTTTTATTTATTAGGCTGAAGAGTCATTTCTTCCATTGATGCTTCACAATCTACTTCGAAATAGAGCATTCCATTCCAATAGAACAATAGAGTACGATCTAATTTCCAACCACAAGCTCTAATCTCACCTCCAATGTGTGTGTGTGTGTGTGTGTGTGTGTGTGTGTGTGTGTGTGTGTGTGTGTGTGTGTGTTTTGGGGAAAAACAAAGCTGATAGATTGACAGTTGAGAGGCGGGCGGAAAAAGCCAGAGCTCAACCCCCCGCAAGCACAACTAGTTGAACACAACTAGGTGAATACAAAGGCACAACCTGTGCTCACTGGCTTAGAGGAAGCGCCTCGCCGGAGCACATCTTCAATAACAGCTACACAAACTTTAAGATCATCTGCCCAGGAGAAACTTGCCACCCAAGTTCATGTAATCCAAAAGTTAGGAAGGCAAGTTCATTTTCTGATATTTGTGGAGTCGTTCATTCCATCTCTAAGCTGAGAGTAAATCCTTGGCTGCCACCATGTTGGGAGGTTGCCACCATGTTGGGAGGTTGCCACCATGTTGGGAGGTTGCCACCATGTTGCCTGCATGTTGGGAGGTTGCCACCATGTTGCCTGCATGTTGGGAGGTTGCCACCATGTTGCCTGCATGTTGGGAGGTTGCCACCATGTTGCCTGCAAGTTGGGAGGTTGCCACCATGTTGCCTGCATGTTGGGAGGTTGCCACCATGTTGCCTGCATGTTGGGAGGTTGCCACCATGTTGCCTGCATGTTGGGAGCTTGCCATCATGTTGCCTGAATGTTGGGAGGTTGCCACCATGTTGCCTGCATGTTGGGAGGTTGCCACCATGTTGCCTGCATGTTGGGAGGTTGCCACCATGTTGCCTGCATGTTGGGAGGTTGCCACCATGTTGCCTGCATGTTGGGAGGTTGCCACCATGTTGCCTGCATGTTGGGAGCTTGCCATCATGTTGCCTGCATGTTGGGAGGTTGCCACCATGTTGGGAGGTTGCCACCATGTTGCCTGCATGTTGGGAGGTTGCCACCATGTTGCCTGCATGTTGGGAGGTTGCCACCATGTTGCCTGCATGTTGGGAGGCTGCCACCATGCTGCCTGCATGTTGGGAGGTTGCCACCATGTTGCCTGCATGTTGGGAGGTTGCCACCATGTTGCCTGCATGTTGGGAGGTTGCCACCATGCTGCCTGCATGTTGGGAGGTTGCCACCATGTTGCCTGCATGTTGGGAGCTTGCCACCATGTTGCCTGCATGTTGGGAGGTTGCCACCATGTTGCCTGCATGTTGGGAGGTTGCCACCATGTTGCCTGCATGTTGGAAGGTTGCCACCATGTTGCCTGCATGTTGGGAGGTTGCCACCATGTTGCCTGCATGTTGGGAGGTTGCCACCATGTTGCCTGCATGTTGCGAGGCTGCCACCATGCTGCCTGTATGTTGGGAGGTTGCCACCATGTTACCTGCATGTTGGAAGGTTGCCACCATGTTGCCTGCATGTTGGGAGGTTGCCACCATCCTGCCTGCATGTTGGGAGGTTGCCACCATGTTGCCTGCATGTTGGGAGGTTGCCACCATGTTGCCTGCATGTTGGGAGGCTGCCACCATGCTGCCTGCATGTTGGGAGGTTGCCACCATGTTGCCTGCATGTTGGGAGATTGCCACCATGTTGCCTGCATGTTGGAAGGTTGCCACCATGTTGCCTGCATGTTGGGAGGTTGCCACCATGTTGCCTGCATGTTGGGAGGTTGCCACCATGTTGCCTGCATGTTGGGAGGTTGCCACCATGTTGCCTGCATGTTGGGAGCTTGCCACCATGTTGCCTGCATGTTGGGAGGTTGCCACCATGTTGCCTGCATGTTGGGAGGTTGCCACCATGTTGCCTGCATGTTGGGAGGTTGCCACCATGTTGGGAGGTTGCCACCATGTTGCCTGCATGTTGGGAGGTTGCCACCATGTTGCCTGCATGTTGGGAGGTTGCCACCATGTTGCCTGCATGTTGGGAGGCTGCCACCATGCTGCCTGTATGTTGGGAGGTTGCCACCATGTTGCCTGCATGTTGGGAGGTTGCCACCATGTTGCCTGCATGTTGGGAGGTTGCCACCATGCTGCCTGCATGTTGGGAGGTTGCCACCATGTTGCCTGCATGTTGGGAGCTTGCCACCATGTTGCCTGCATGTTGGGAGGTTGCCACCATGTTGCCTGCATGTTGGGAGGTTGCCACCATGTTGCCTGCATGTTGGAAGGTTGCCACCATGTTGCCTGCATGTTGGGAGGTTGCCACCATGTTGCCTGCATGTTGGGAGGTTGCCACCATGTTGCCTGCATGTTGCGAGGCTGCCACCATGCTGCCTGTATGTTGGGAGGTTGCCACCATGTTACCTGCATGTTGGAAGGTTGCCACCATGTTGCCTGCATGTTGGGAGGTTGCCACCATCCTGCCTGCATGTTGGGAGGTTGCCACCATGTTGCCTGCATGTTGGGAGGCTGCCACCATGTTGCCTGCATGTTGGGAGGTTGCCACCATGTTGCCTGCATGTTGGGAGGCTGCCACCATGCTGCCTGCATGTTGGGAGGTTGCCACCATGTTGCCTGCATGTTGGGAGATTGCCACCATGTTGCCTGCATGTTGGAAGGTTGCCACCATGTTGCCTGCATGTTGGGAGGTTGCCACCATGTTGCCTGCATGTTGGGAGGTTGCCACCATGTTGCCTGCATGTTGGGAGGTTGCCACCATGTTGCCTGCATGTTGGGAGGCTGCCACCATGTTGCCTGCATGTTGGGAGGCTGCCACCATGCTGGCTGTATGTTAAAAGACTGTATAATATATGCTCTGTGTGTTGGAAACTGTATAATCTCTGTTCTGTGTGGTGTAAACTGTGTTCTCCCTGCTCTGTGTGGTGTAAACTGTGTACTCTCTGCTCTGTGTGGTGTAAACTGTGTACTCTCTGCTCTGTGTGGTGTAAACTGTGTACTCTCTGCTCTGTGTGGTGTAAACTGTGTACTCTCTGCTCTGTGTGGTGTAAACTGTATAACTCTCTACTTCATGAGCATAAACAGACGCCAACATGAGTATACATGAGAGCTTATCATTAAATTTAGTTATTCCTAATGCTACCAATTATAAACGCATCAAATAAATTAGTTATTAGAGTCAGATGTACAGAGGTAGTGTACCAGCGATTAGCTTTGGTACTTTCCAAAGTAATGTATGACATTATTTACAGCAAAGTTAAAATGAAATCATGAAAATTTAAATAATGTAACTTAGCTTTCATGATTTTAAGAAATATCAGAGTGAGAAAGATCTTTAGACCAGTGATGAAATAAAGTTCTCTTGTTAGTCTTGATAAGGAAGACTTATCTTTGTTTTTTCTTATCACTTGGTAACGATCTTGTGCTGTTACCAAATTCTGTTCCTCTCAGCCGACTAGGTAGCCAGGGAGCCGGTCGGCCGAGCGGACAGCACGCTGGACTTGTGATCCTGTGGTCCCGGGTTCGATCCCGGGCGCCGGCGAGAAACAATGGGGAGAGTTTCTTTCACCCTATGCCTCTGTTACCTAGCAGTAAAATAGGTACCTGGGTGTTAGTCAGCAGTCACGGGCTGCTTCCTGGGGGTGGAGGCCTGGTCGAGGACCGGGCCGCGGGGACACTAAAGCCCCGAAATCATCTCAAGATAACCTCAAGAAGGTAATCGAGGGGGGTTTTTAACTGCTACCTGTTCGAGGTTCTCCTTGACATGAGACTACCATTGCAAGAGTCATTTTACGTCTTAAAGAAAAACAAATCCTCGTAGGTATAAGCAAGGTATAGGTAATCAAGGTAATCCTCATAGGTAAGCAAGAGTCGTTTTACGTCTTAAAGAAAAACAAATCCTCGTATGTACACTGTGACGGTAACGCGTTGGTGTTCGGCTGTTTAAGGCTAGGGGTATGGCCTCGTCACATAGTTATAAAAAAAATAGAAAAAACTGGAACTTCGTCTGTGGTAAGGTAAGGAGAAGACACACAAAACACAAGTAAACTTTAACAATGAAATTTTAATTACGTTAAATAAATCAAAACATGAATAAAATGCACAAACAAATGCTTATAATAAAATCAATCAATCAAAATAATAAGAATAATTAAATGACAATGAAAAGTTACGTTAAGGCAAAATAACAAGAAGTGCAATACAAAGTAAATGGGAGGTGTTTGGAATATTGGCTTAAAGCCACCACTTCTCTCAGTACACGCTAGCGTCTAGCTGGGAGGAGTGGTGACAACGAGAGCACTGAACATTCTGAGGTCTGAAGGTGGGGCGACCCCAGACATCAAGTAGTATGGGGGGGCGAGTGCAGGTGCAGCCAGACCGGCGACCAATCAGCGGAGCCGGTAGCGATCAACATGTAGTTTGGTGGTTGGAGTCCGAACAGGTGGCTGGCTGCATACGTTTTGCTCACCCTGGCAAGCCTTGCTGGTGTTGTTGTCATTGTTGGACATGTCTTCCATAGTCGTTTTATATAATTTCGACGACGTAATTATGGAGGGAAGAGCAGGCTCAATCTCTTGAAGGAGATTATCGTCACAACTCTCCCCCGAAGCCTGCGGTTCTGGAAGAAGTACGTCGTTATGTGGTGGAGTAATGGATGGAGTCGCTTCTACTTCATAAACTCTGGAGAGATCAGGGGCTAAGATGTTGTCAGACTCTTGGTATAGCGTGTCTCCAGGTTGAATTTCTGCAGTTAGCAAGCCCATAGTAGAAGACGTTGAGATGAGAAGGGGGCGTGCTGCAGGAGGTGTAGGGTGGTGTGGTCCGTGTTGATGGTGGACCGAGCACTTTTCAGGGGTGGAGTGAAGTGCTGAAGCTTCAGGATGAGGAAGAGTAGCTCCTTGCCAATTGTTCCGTCGTTCCTTGTAGCAGTAGTCGCTGACAGGTGTATTCTTCTCGCCTCGTTGCTGCATCACGACACCACCATCGTCGGTACCATTGGCGTCGACATGGAGGATGAAGGGCTTATCTGACGAGGTGAGAGTGGAATTAGAAGAGGGCATAGGAGCACGATTATTATCCTGAAAGCATTTGGGAAGATCATTAAGGATTTCGGAATTAGAAAGCGCCGACTCCTTGTCAGTGCTTTCGGGAGAAGAAGCTGGGATGGTCTCACTGTGGATGTAGGGTTCTGTGAATGTGGAATAGTTAGTCAAGACAGTGGGAGGAGTACCATTATATTGCTTCAGGAGGTTGACGTGGCACAGCTGGGTCTTCCGCCGCCTATCTGGAGTCTCTATGACGTAAGTGTTGTTGCTTCTGCACTCTTTGACGCAGTAGGGTCCTGAAAATTTGTTTTGTAAAGGTGAACCTGGGATAGGAAAATAGGCAAGGACGAAGTCTCCCAGCTTGAATTTTCTTACTTTGCTGGTCTGGTCGTAATAAGTCTTCATTCTCACCTGGGCTTTCAATAGATTATCATGGGCAAAGCGGTGGACTCTCTCTAGAATGTGTTGAAGGTTTTGAAGAAACTGGGGCACATTCTGATGCTCACTGAAGGTGGCATCTCTGAGAGAGTCTTTGAAAGCCTTAAGGGGAGTACGGCACTTACGGCCGTAGAGCATCTCATAAGGAGATACTCCTAGGGACTCATTGGGGAGACTTCTGAAAATACACATTATTAGGTCAATCTGCTTATCCCAATCCTTTGAGGTTTCACTACAAAACTTTTTCAAGAGTGCTTTGATGGTCTGATGACTACGTTCAAGAGAACCCTGTGAAGCAGGATGATAGGGGCTGGACAATACCTGTTTGATGTTGAACTCCTCCAGTGTCCTTTTGAAGAGATCACTGGTGAAGTTGGTGCCACAGTCACTTTGAATCTCCCTGGGAAATCCGTATTGAGTGAAGATCTTCAATAGATGTTTGATAACCGTAGCAGCCGTGATGTTCTTCACTGGAACTGCTATGGGAAATCTGGTGGTAGGACACAGGATGGTTAGGATGTAGGCGTTACCTGAACTGGTCCGAGGTAAAGGACCAACACAGTCTATTATGAGTCTGTGGAAAGGTTCCGCAGGCACCTGTATGGGAATCAGTGGTGCTCTGGGAATGGAGACGTTCGGTTTGCCTGCCATCTGACATGTATGACACTGTTTTACGTACTGTTTGACGTTATTTACCATACCTGGCCAGTAGTAGTCTTGACGAATCCCATGGTAAGTCTTGTTGAAGCCGTAGTGGGAGGATGCTCCGTGGGCCAGGTGTAGAATAGTGGGCCGCAGGCTGGTGGGAATCACAAGTTGTTCGATGTTGGCCCAATCGTCCTCCTCCTTCAGTTTACTGGGTCTATATCTGCGGTAGAGCAAGTCGTTCTCTAGGAAGAACCCAGGAATACTGTCGGGTTGAGTCTCAGCCTGGAAAAACAATGGTGTTAAAGTAAGATCTTCCCTCTGCAACTTACGGAACTCCAACTTGGTCAGATGCGGGGGTAGTTTCTGAGGGTCTTGAGGGACAGCGGTAGCAGTAGAGTCAGCTGGCTGTGGACGTGCGGCTTGTGCACGGGTGGTCACGAGAACCGGAGGAGAAACTTCATCACTCTCTTGAACCTCTGCTGGAACATACTCAAGAATAGGGTTTATTGGCACAGAGTTACACACCTGGGGTTTGTCCATGACGATCAGGTTGGTCGGTTGTAGGTCTTCTGCCAAGTCGTTGCCTAGGAGAAGTTGCACTCCAGGCATGGGAAAAGGCTTTTCCCTGACGGCGACTTGGACTTCTCCGTTCACGTAGGGACAATCCAGGTGGACTCTGGCGAGAGGGTATGGAGTGGTAGCAGTGAGGTCAGTGATGAAGACTGTTTCCCCGGTGTAGACTATGTTGGGCACAGCCGACTTCAAGATGATCGATTGTAGAGCCGCTGTGTCCCTCAAGATCTTCAATTTGAAACGTCCCTCCGGATTTGAACCGTTGGCAGAGACAGTTCCAGTATACAGGTGGTTACTGAAAAGAGAAAGATCATTAACATTAACACCAACATTCATCACAGGCTTACCGGACTTAGGAGGAGTTGGTTTGGGTCGTTGTTGGTCAGTGGTTCCCTTGTATTGAGACTTACCACACTTGTCTATGGTATGTCCATAGAGTCTACAATACTTGCAGTACAGTTGTGAACCAGCTTGATCGGGGCTCACCTTCTCGTAACTGTACCACGACTTCTTACTGGAGGATGGTTCAGGTGTCAGCCGGTGGATGAGGCTGTAAGTGTCAGCCGACTTAGCACACTTCAGGTAGTCGGTTTCTTCTTTATCTGCTAAGTAGAGGCGGACAGGAGGCGGCACACGTCTCAAGAATTCTTCAACAAGCATCAGGTTGACGAGTTCTGTAAAAGTAGAGACATGTGCTGCTTCCAGCCATTTCATGAAATACCTCCGTTTCGTGTTAGCAAACTCAAGGAAGGTAGTGGTACTTGCCTTCAGGTGGTCACGGAATTTCCTTCTATAACTTTCTGTGGAAAGTAGGTAGGCGTCCAACACTGCTTGTTTCAGAGTGTAGTAGTCATTCTCAGACGCCAAAGTACTGAGTGTGACTGCAGCTCTACCTGTAAGATGGACTCTGAGAAGTGTGGCCCATTGGTCGACAGGCCAACTGAGTTGATTAGCAAGGGTTTCAAAGGTGGTGAAAAACACATCAACTTCTGCTTCTACAAAGGATGGCATTAACTTACTTGCATGTGATATATTAAAACTGACGGGAAGATTGGCAGTAGCTTGTTGGCGTTGAGTGAAGTGGGAAGTTTCCAAGGCGATTTCACGTTGACGACACTCTAGAGCCAGAGTTGCTTGTTGCTTGTCATGTTCGCGTTGTATTTCCAACTCGCGTTGTTTTGTTTCAAGCTGTACTCTCTCACGTTCATGGAGCAAGGCGACCTCACGTTCGTGGAGGGCGAGTCCACGTTCGTGTTCTTCTCTCCTCAAAGCAGCTTCGCGTTCTCTGAGGGTGATTTCTCGTTCTTGTTCTTCCCTCCTCAAAGCAGCTTCGCGTTCTTGTTCTTCTCTCCTCAAAGCAGCTTCGCGTTCTTGTTCTTCTCTCCGTATGGCAGCCGCTCGTTCTTGTTGTTCGCGGGCTTCCCTTTGCTGCTCACGTTCAATCTTAGCCAGCTCTAGTTTAAGTTTCATCGTTGCCAAGTCAGTTTTATCTGCAATATAGTAAGTTTCATGAGTTTCAGAGTCTATCTTACCTTGCTCTAAATAGTAATCCAGCAACAGGTTGTGTAGGTCATTTTTGTTGGCTTGGTAGGGAACTTCTAGTTGATACTCATGTGCAAGAGTTTGTAATTCAGTCCTCTTGGCACGACTTAAAGTCCCTATTTCACCTGCTGGATTTGCACGGAAAGTTTGGAGACGAAACATGGTGAAATTAGCAAATAAAGGTACACGAATATTCAATAGTGAAATGTCAGAAACAGGACAACGTGGCAACTGGTACCTATCCTGTGTGATCTTTAACAATTAACGTTAAGTGAAAGATATTAAATGATTAAATTAAATCAAGGGCGCAGGAAATCTTGTACCCGGTACTCATGTAAGAGAATAAGGGCAAGAAAATCCTACTAACAAATGAAACAAAGTTTCGAAAACAAATGAAACAGTCAAATGCTTCAAAAGTAAAATTGGTAGTCCAAGGATGTAGGCATACCTTGCCAAGTCTCTATAGGACATAAAGCAAGTTTTTCCCACTGAATTTAATATGATACTTACAGAATTAGCGAACTTTTGTGCTCTGAAAAAATAAGCTAATTCCCTACCGTTGTATGTATCATCATCTCTGACTGACGTGTAGGGGTGCGAGGTGTCAACTGGTGACGAGAACTGCTGCTGAGGTCCCAATTCAGCAACTAAAGTTCGAGCTAGAGGAACTATGGCCCTCTTTGTCCTCCTACAGTCAGATTGCAGAAGATTGGGTACTCTTGACCCGGGGCAGACCACAGTACCAGGGTACCAATATGATGATCTGTCAGAATGAGAAATATTCAAGGGACATAGATGGTAAACACGAGTAATAACACGGAGGGAGAGATGACCAATTAAGAGTATGACTGCGGCCTACAGTCACCACGTAATCCAAAGTTGTCTCACCTTCACTATATGTTACTCTCGTAATGCACAATACACCGCACCTTATAAAAAATGAAATTGAATATGAAAAATAGTAAAGCTACGTTAACAAAGTTAAATACGCTTACCATAAATTACCACTTGGCACCAGTACCTGAGTGAAGCTCCTAGGACAGGCCCCCATATAACTTGTGACGGTAACGCGTTGGTGTTCGGCTGTTTAAGGCTAGGGGTATGGCCTCGTCACATAGTTATAAAAAAAATAGAAAAAACTGGAACTTCGTCTGTGGTAAGGTAAGGAGAAGACACACAAAACACAAGTAAACTTTAACAATGAAATTTTAATTACGTTAAATAAATCAAAACATGAATAAAATGCACAAACAAATGCTTATAATAAAATCAATCAATCAAAATAATAAGAATAATTAAATGACACAATGAAAAGTTACGTTAAGGCAAAATAACAAGAAGTGCAATACAAAGTAAATGGGAGGTGTTTGGAATATTGGCTTAAAGCTACCACTTCTCTCAGTACACGCTAGCGTCTAGCTGGGAGGAGTGGTGACAACGAGAGCACTGAACATTCTGAGGTCTGAAGGTGGGGCGACCCCAGACATCAAGTAGTATGGGGGGGCGAGTGCAGGTGCAGCCAGACCGGCGACCAATCAGCGGAGCCGGTAGCGATCAACATGTAGTTTGGTGGTTGGAGTCCGAACAGGTGGCTGGCTGCATACGTTTTGCTCACCCTGGCAAGCCTTGCTGGTGTTGTTGTCATTGTTGGACATGTCTTCCATAGTCGTTTTATATAATTTCGACGACGTAATTATGGAGGGAAGAGCAGGCTCAATCTCTTGAAGGAGATTATCGTCACAACACCTAGATCTAGGGATGATTGCAACCTCTTTGCTCACTCTTGGCTGTCACTCTATTCCTCACACTAGGGGTTAGTAGTGTTGCTTGCATGTCTGGTATTCTTGCCTTAGAATGTCTCTGGTAACTCACCGAATGCAGGACACTCACGTAGGTAACTGGGCTGCAACTAACCACACTGCACTATGCATTTGGTCACTACTCACAGTAGGAATTATCACTGTATTCGTGCACTCGAGGCAGCCTTCCTCTGCACTTCGGTTCCTTCAAGTCATTGACTGACTCAGGCCATGAAGAAGCAGTTGTGTCAGAGTCACTACACACCCTCAAAGTCGTTACCCTGGCCCAGATTCTCCTCGCTGGCAACACTGAAACTTGTAATCCCACTGCTGCATCTTGTAATCCTACTGCTGTAACTTGTAATCCCACTGCTGCAGCTTGTAATCCCCTTGCTGCAACTTGTAATCCTACTGCTGTAACTTGTAATCCCACTGCTGCAGCTTGTAATCCTATTGCTGTAACTTGTAATCCCACTGCTGCAACTTGTAATCCCACTGCTGCAATTTGTAATCCTACTGCTGTAACTTGTAATCCTACTGCTGTAACTTGTAATCCCACTGCTGTAACTTGTAATCCCACTGCTGTAACTTGTAATCCTACTGCTGTAACTTGTAATCCCACTGCTGTAACTTGTAATCCCTCTGCTGCAACGTGTAATCCCACTGCTGCAGCTTGTAATCTCACTGCTGTAACTTGTAATCCTACTGCTGTAACTTGTAATACCACTGCTGCAGCTTGTAATCCTATTGCTGTAACTTGTAATCCCACTGCTGTAACTTGTAATCCCTCTGCTGCAACGTGTAATCCCACTGCTGCAACTTGTAATCCCACTGCTGTAACTTGTAATCCCACTGCTGCAGCTTGTAATCCCACTGCTGTAACTTGTAATCCCACTGCTGCAACTTGTAATCTCACTGCTGTAACTTGTAATCCCTCTGCTGCAACTTGTAATCCCACTGCTGCAACTTGTAATCCCACTGCTGCAACTTGTAATCCCTCTGCTGTAACGTGTAATCCCACTGCTGCAACTTGTAATCCCTCTGCTGCAACGTGTAATCCCACTGCTGCAACTTGTAATCCCACTCTTCACCCTCAACCCTCGAGGATGACTTGATCAGAACTACCCCATAACTCCATGTTGAGGGCGAAGCTGTGAGGGGTAACCAACAACTACAGATCCTTCAGCTTAGCCGTTCAAGGTTGACATAGTGATCCCAAATCACCAACAGTTTCTGTTTTGCAATTATCTGCAACGAGCAGGATTCGCCGGCAAAAAAAAAAAATCCCACGATACTCAATATTTAACTTCTATGGTAAGTCTTCATTTTTTCAGTCTTAGACACTGCTTATCCTTAAAATACTCTTATTTTTTGTAATATATATAAATTTTATGTAATATATCTTCTTCATGAAATTAGCAATGGTTTATTAAATTTCTCTTCTCTCTCTCTGTCTCTGTCTCTGTCTGTCTATCTGTCTCTCTCTCACTCTCTCTCTCTCTCTCTCTCTCTCTCTCTCTCTCTCTCTCTCTCTCTCTCTCTCTCTCTCTCTCTCTCTCTCTCTCTCTCTCTCTCGCTCTCGCTTTCTCCCCACAACAGGGTGGATAATTACATTCCAATCGCTTGGATTATCTGAGATTGGAACTCAGGCCTAAAAATTACGAGACCTTTGGTCAGGATAATAATAGAACAGGTTCATTTGTACACAAAACATAAATATAATTTAAAAACCTAAACAAAGCAAGAATATTTATTTATTTTACTAATAATTAAAAAAACAAATCTCTCGCCCGATCATCAAACAACGTGAATAAATCGCCTTGCTTTTTTTTCCCCCAATTTTGTTTACTGCCCTCATCTTTCATGTTTCAAGGAGGATGATGCTTTACCCTCATTATCACATTAATTACCCCCGCCCCATAATCGGGACCATTACTAGCTGCCGCCATTATCGCTAGAATCACCACTACCACCACCACCTACCTCTCCTACCACCACTACCAACATCATTACCGCTACCAAAAGCACTTCTACCACCACCACCACCACCACTACAACCACTCCGTAACCACTACCACCAGTAGTTTTGAGGGCCGAGCGTATTTTATCAGGGATTAGGGAAAGTATAAAAAGGTTGTGATTTAAGTTAATGGTTGTAACATGAACGAGGGAAATAGAGAGAACTATTATAAACCACTAAGAATAATTACCCATTGCTAATGGTACAGTATTAACCTCTCCTTGGGCTAAGGTATGGCTAAGAGGGAATATAATGGGTTATGATACGAAATACGGACATAGGGGGGGTCCACCCCTACTTAAATGAGTCCAAGAGCATTCCCATCCCCCCCCTGTCCTCTGATATAGACTACTGATGGCTAACAGAGTTCCATCATTCCTAAGAGATCACATTGCACTAAAATAAATTCTCACCGAGGACTTGGAGAATAAATTTAAAGATACTAAGAAAAAACATTAAATATAATGCCGACTTAAATTCTGGGTCACTAATGACCCAACCACATATCAGAAAGTGTAGAAATGACCACGTTTCGGTCCGTCTAGAACCATAATCAAGCCGTTTGGGCCACGACGGAGCGACATGTCGCCGTTTCTCCATCGTATAATGTTTATTTGGTCATCATATCTTCAGCCACGTCACTATTATTAAAGATCAACAATATTATTTTTTTTCTTCACAAGATGGTGACGGACAGACAGTGTCCGACTCCTATTAGGAGGCTGAGAGCTTTCCCTTCCCGTAGCTCATGGTGAGCCTTATCCTACTCGATTTCCCTGGAACACGACTTTCTAGTCGATTTACAACCAAGTAACTAGTTACTGATGACTGAACGGAGGCCAACATTTAAGGATTGGTGTCCAGTCAATCCTCCCCGGACACAACTTATCAAAATTTCCACAATGCCACCAAAATTTTCAATTATAACACAACTCTGGCAAGAGATGAGTCATTAACACAGTGGTCTACGTCCTCGGCTTACAACCGAGGGACCTGGATTCAGTCCCCGGGAAGGACAGAAACGGTTGGGTACGTTTCCATTCACTGATGCATCTGTTCAGCTAGCAGTAAATAGGTTCCTGGGAGCTCTGTATTAAGGTGTGTTGCATTCTTCGAAAGATCGTTAATTGGGTAAAAGGGATGGGGATGATAGGCCTATAAGCGCAGGCTTCCTGTCTCCAATTAGGAGAATACGAGCTACGTAAATCATATGTAGGGCACAGATCCCAGTTAGATTTATCTTGTAGTAAATATGAATTCTCTGTTTACTCGGTGGTGCCCGGGATACTCTGTCTCCCCCCCCCCCCTCCCTTACCCCCCATTTTAATTGCCCCTTCTGCCCCCCCTCCCCCCCCCTCTACCCCCCCCCCCAACCTCGAACAGGCAGACAAGGTGAACTGTGATTGCTTGTTGAGTGTCATAGAGTGGTAAGGGTTCGACCCCCAAGCCTCTCTTTAAGTAATATTGGATCCTGCTGTGACAAGCAAAGCCGCTTGTGAAGCCTGAAATGTGGGATTGATTGTCCATAGAGTGTTAGCAATAAACATTCCGGCTCTGAGCGACGTTAATTCAACGTTACTCGAGAAATGTTTTGTTCCGTGGGAGAGAAGGAGAGTGGGAGAGAGGGAGAGAGAGAGAGGGAGAGAGAGAGAGAGAGAGAGAGAGAGAGAGAGAGAGAGAGAGAGAGAGAGAGAGAGAGAGAGAGAGAGAGAGAGAGAGAGAGAGAGAGAGAGAGAGAGAGCAGAGTCCAAGGCACTGCTGGGCTCCCCGACTAAATCAATAGGCGAGAGTCAGTTTTCCTGTTTGTCTTTCTAAGTAAAGACCAGATGCCTCTGGCTAGCCTCACTAAAATTTGACCGAGTAGTTTGTTTTATTGAGTTTTACTGGGGGATCAAAGTTGGACTAAAAACATGCCTTGGATGGGAGTCGTCCTATATATATCCTTTTCATGAAGGCTGTGTATTTGAAATATGCAACCCAAAGTCCATAGAGTTTAGCATTTGTTTAATAATCAGGTTTTCTGAGATTGACTTTCAAAAGGTGTGTTCAGATGACATAATATATATATATATATATATATATATATATATATATATATATATATATATATATATATATATATATATATATATATATATATATATATGTATATATATATATATATATATATATATATATATATATATATATATATATATATATATATATATATATATATATATATATATATATATATATACTATATTAAGACAGAGCACTCACGCATTCATCACTAATAGACTCATTAACATATTTAAAGATAACGGGGTTATCTAACAATGAACAAATAGATGCAAAACCAGATGAGTTGGACATACAATCACACACAAAAATAACCAACGGACAGACCAATGGGGTGAACTCTAGACCTTCCCCTCACAATATTTAAGGGGAAAAAAAGAAGGACATAAAGATATTGAACAGTTCATTTGTACACTGTTCAAACGACAGGCAAACAAAAGCTGTCCATTCATAAGAAAATGACCAATTACGTCAATTTAAATATACAAAATTATGTAATTTCCACAACAGTAACCCATAAAAAAGGTCAGTTACATGACTAAGGTCAGATAAAAAAAAACCCTGCGGCTTTTCAGGCAGCAAAGATAAATTATCATTTTTAAATGAAAAATAATTGCGACAAAACTTCCCTTTCCAATCTATCTTTTTGTTTTTGGCCGTGAAACTTGTATATGTTGTATGCCACAAGCGTGTCCCTGGAAACACAAACCGTAACTGACCCTATTTTCCGCTTGTTACAACTTGTAATAAAGTTGTTACATCTTGGCTTAACGTGTTTTTGACGTATTAGAACGTTGTTACAACTTGTTATATTGGTTCTTATAACTGGTTAGGAGGTGTTATATCTTGTTCGAACGTTGTAGCAACGTCGTAGTTTCGCTGTGTGTTTGGCGGGGTGTGTGTTGCAGCCTTTAAACGCAACACAAGAAATGGACATGTTAAATATATATAAAGTTTAATATTGAATAATTAAAATAAGTCTACAATATGATAATATATTCCGTTCTCATACTAATATCCCCACTTTATTGCAGCCATATCACAATTTAACACATTTGTTTTAAACAGGCAATAAATTGGTTAGATATCCAAGTATAGTTAAGATCCCAGAACCACTTCCGTTTTTCACGGGAGACATCTCCCGTCACGCAGGGTGCAGTCGCACTTCCAAAGATCTCTAATATCATCTACTGATACTGGTAATGGGTCAAAAGGGCCACCACTTACGGGCTATTCATGCCCGTGCCACCTTTTGGCTGGCTTAATCATCATCAATCACTTCCGTTATCATTAACTCATGACAAACCAATGTATCGAATATCAGTAGAGAATGGCTTGTTTAATAACGTATTTATCCGCTATAATCATCTATCATTGTGCAATTAGGGGAATTAGCAGGCAACGCAACACTGGGATTATGCAATAAAAGTGTGATGAATTGCATTCATACATTTGTATCTTCGTTCTTAGGGAGTTAGTGTGTTCTATATTCCCAGGGGGGAAGTATAGTCAATATTTTCATCAGAATCATTGCTTCATCATATGTCCTTCATGATATATATCCAGCTATATCCCCCCCTGCTTCAATCCTTCATATATCCCTGTATCCCCTGATATGTATCCTTCCCCTAAATTACCTTTATTTCAGTATATATTTAGATATAATTTTATTTCTAATATAGTTGTATTATTCTTGCATGTGGGACATAGTATTGTTGTCAAAGTTCCTGTTGTATAAGTTGGTGTATTTTGAACATACTGTATGTATGTCGTCAGCATTTTGTATAATTGTGTAGGAATCTGTGAAAGGAATATGCTCTGAGATGAGAGGTGCGTCTGATTGGCAGATATTTAAAGAGAGGGAAAGACAGAGGAGAAGAAGACAGATGGACAGTGAAGGAAGAGGGAAGAATAGAGGGGAAAGCCGAGAGGGATGAGAGATTGAGAGAAAGGATGGAAAAGGGCGAGAAGTGTGAGAAGAAAGGGGATAATTAATTAGGGAAGAGAGGGAGAACAAAGGTGGAAAAGGTGGGATAGTGGGGAGAGTGAGAGATAGGGAAGGAGAGGAGAGGGAAGAATAAAAGAAGGGTGAGAAGGAGGAGAGGGAGAGAACAGAAAGGAATAGGGGGAACAGATATAATAGAAGGGGAGAAAGTGACCCAGTCTCAGCCAGGTATTTCCCCTAGTATAAAATGAAACAAAATTAGCCCTTATGGTTCCATGATATAGCATAGATTATCTGGCTTAGTAACTGCGCTTGAAGGCATTTCAAATGGGATTTAATCCCTTCTGTTGGAAGCACATCTGATGAAAGGGTTGATTAGCATTAATTATCACCACAAACTCTCTCTAACAGTTGACCCAAATAAAGCCATTCGCTATATAAGGTCACAGCTCATGACCTATTTTTTTTTTTTTACAAATATTCGCGTTTTGTGCTTATCTGTAATTACTTGTGAAATTTTGATAGCAGTTAACTGTGACACAATGATGTGACACAGGGTGATGTGGTGTGACGCTGATGTGGTGTGACACAGGGTGATGTGGTGTGTCACAGGGTGATGTGGTGTGTCACAGGGTGATGTGGTGTGACACAGAGTGGTGTGACACAGGGTGATGTGGTGTGACACAGAGTGGTGTGACACAGGGTGATTTGGTGTGACACAGGGTGATGTGGTGTGACACAGAGTGGTGTGACATAGGGTGATGTGGTGTGACACAGGGGGATGTGGTGTGACACAGGGTGGTGTGACACAGGGTGATGTGGTGTGACACAGAGTGGTGTGACACAGGGGGATGTGACACAGAGTGTGGAAGCTTTATCCACGTATTTCAAGTTCTATCGGTTCTGTGCCAGGAGATTCCTAAGGATCGGTAATAGTATTAAAGTTGTTATGATAAAAGAAATTGTAGTGTAGTTAAAAACTTAACAAAGTCACGTTTGTTGTTGGTACGAATACAGATATTCACATGTGTGTGAAAATTCGATTTTGAGGGGAACCGCTGAGGCCCAGGAAGAATTAACATAGTAATGAAGTTATTACAATGATGAACGCTGTGTGTAGCAAAGGTATGGCCGGTACTTATTAACCAAGCAACGCTGGACACCTCACGCAGTAATATTGCAGTCCATTGGTGTTGATGTGGAATATGTTTAGGCATGGCTCTCTGTAAGTGATGTTAGATACAGGAGGAGGTTTTCACACTCAGCAATGTGAAAACAAAGTTAAATTTATACGTAATTGCCCAATAAGATGTTCATTTTCGTTTATACGTGCCTAAAATTGCACAATAAGATGTTCATTTTCATTTACGTGTCTAAAATTGCACAATAAGATGTTCATTTTTCGTTTATACGTACCTAAAATTGCACAATAAGATGTTCATTTTCATTTATACCTTGTTAAAATTGCACAATAAGATGTTCATTTTCATTTATACCTGCCTAAAATTGCACAATAAGATGTTCATTTTCGTTTACATGCCTAAAATTGCACAATAAGATGTTCATTTTCTCGTTTATACGTGCCTAAAATTGCACAATAAAATGTTCATTTTCATTTATACCTGCCTAAAATCTTGCCTATATGTGCTTACCTATGCTCGCAGGGTAAATGGGAGCTTCTGAGGCACCTTTGCAATCATTGGTAAGCAATTGCATTGATTCTCTACCCTTATATGCCTTTCAATCTCATATGTTCCTGGAATTCTCTGTAAAATTTACCATAACTAATGTCCTAATAGGAGCTGCCTCGAATGGGCCAATAGGCCTTCTGCAGATATCTTGATTCTTATGTTCTTATCAATTTCACTCATTCTGGTCACAAATCTTGTGATCAAGACGTGCTTCTTGGCATCTCTGTGGCTCATGTGGGTTTTAATTTTACACTCATTATCTTATCAGGTATTGGGAAGAAGATAAGTTTGTATTCCTGTCTGAACTTAATGGGTTCTCGTTCATCTGTGATTAAGTGCGAAAATTTGGTTAGAATAACACATAGCACGTGGTCATCTGGGACACATGACTTCCACAGCCTCCAATCTGAATATGGATTGGTTGCTCAAATCTCGCAGCAGTCTCATTGGATCGCCCATAAAAACCCTAAGCTGATTGAGAAGAAGGGAAGTTATAATCTATATTACTATAGTAATATAGTAGTAAGCACCCTACTATAAGGGATTCCCCCTAATCCCCCATAGTAGGGGTATAGGGGATTGATTGATTGATGAAGATTAAGCTACCTACAAGAGGTGGCACGGGCATGAATAACCCGAAAGACGCTAATCTCCCACATCATCTCTCATATATGCCCATAAAATTCCTTCATCTTAGCCTCAATTTATCTTGCTGATTTCCGCGACATTTCCTGTCGTCTCCATGTCCTTCCAGAAGGCTTCGTTGGCCTCCACGACAACTGCCGTGGAATAACAACAACTCTTCAAAACATCAACAACATCAACTATAAAATAAAAAAAAAAGTTGCAATTTTTCTTCAATTCTGTGAAGTTAAAATAAGTTAAAATATATCACAAAAGTTAAAATATAGCAACAAAAATAAAAGTTAAAATATATCTACAGAGAAAAATGAAATACAAACTCACGAAACACTGCATTAAAAGCAGTAGAACAATGAAAACAAAAATAAGAACTGAGAAATATCGGAGTTAACAGATAAACAGGTAAAGGTAAACAGGTATAGGTAAACAGAGGTAAACAGATATAAGTAACAGAGGTAAAGACATAAACAGAGAAAGCTAGATTGGTACTAATAGAATGAGGGGGGGATTGGAAGGGAAAAAGGAAGAAGGGAGGGAAGTAATAACGGAAGAATGGGATGGAATAAGAAAAATAAAAGGATGGAACGGGAAGTGTAGGGAGAAATAGAAGGATGGGAAGAAAATACAAAAGGATTGGAGAAAAGTAAGGGGGAGAGAAGGAAGAAAATTGGGCAATAGGATAGGAAAAAAAATAGGGGATCGGATGAATAGGATAAAAAGGGTAGAACGGGAGAATGGGAATGGAAGAATAGGAGATGAGAAGGTTATACTAGTGAGATGAAAGGGGATGCTGGGTAAATAAAAGGTATATAGTAGGGGAAATAAAAAGCATATATTAAGGAAAATAAAAGGCATATATTAGGGGAAATATAAGGCATATAGTAGGGGGGAAATAAAAGGCATATAATAGGAGAAATAAAAGGCATATATTAGGGGAAACAAAAGGCATATAGTAGAGGAAACAAAAGGCATATATTAAGGGAAATAAAAGGTATATAGTAGGGGGAATAAAAGGCATATAGTAGGCGAAATAAAAGGCATACAGTAGAGGAAATAAAAGGCATATAGTAGGCGAAATAAAAGACATATAGTAGGCGAAATAAAAGACATATAGTAGGCGAAATAAAAGACATATAGTAGGCGAAATAAAAGGCATTTATTATAGTAAGAAAATAAAAAGGCAACACATAAGACTTTAAAAGGCATTACTGACTGACACAACTCTTCGTGACTCTTTTGTGCCTTTTTTTGGCCTTTAAAATTGGACTTTGACGTCTCTAAACCCGACACTTGACGCATCCGTCACTGCACCGCAATTCCACTTGCAGTGAATGTCTAGCATTTAGGAAACACTGATGGGAAAATATTGCACGTTTCTCAATGTTGCACAAGACTCGTTTTTATTGTTGCAAAGGGTTTTATTTATTGTTCTTTTCCTCTTCTCTTATTCCTGTGTTTATCTTGCTTCAGCCCCTCGTCTTCTCTTTGTTTGCCCTTCTCTTTTCCTACGTTTATCCTTTGTTTCTTCCACTTGGCTTTATCTGGTGTTGTTTCCCGTTTCTCAACTATATTCTCTAGTTGTTTGATTCCTTCATTCGTTGCCTGTCTTCGTTATTTTGTTGTCGTCCGTTCATTGTGTTATTAAGACCATTTACCTGTTTACATTTCTCTTTAATTTGAGTTATTTTATTATCACTACACTACAGAAATACCACTCTACACCACCACTACACTACAACACCTCCACAACACCACTATATCATCACTCCACTTCATTCCTCCGAATTATAGCCACGCTCCTGTCAAGGTGCCACTACGGGATCACCATAGCAAGTGCTACTTGGAACTTTTTGTTCCAAGTAGCTGAATCTAAAACAATAACTTCATTCCTACTCCATATCACCACTTTAATGCACATGCACTCCACACCAACATTCCTCCCACCATGTTAACACCACAACACCACAACACCACAACACCACAACACCACAACACCACAACACCACAACACTACAACACCACAACTCCACAACTCCTCGCGTTACAACCATCCACGTTTCTCTCCTCACGACAGGGTCTGAATCGCAAAGATTCGATTCCATTATTCTTGTATTCAATTTGGCTACATGTAAAGACATTAGGGCCCATGACAGCGTTTCTGACTCCAATATCGGAGGTTCCAGCATTTCAAACTCCAGAAGTGGAGGTTCCAGCATTTCTAACTTCAGAAGTGGAGGTTCCAGCATTTCTAACTTCAGAAGTGGAGTGCCCAGCGTTTCTAACTTCAGAAGTGGAGTGTCCAGCGTTTCAAACTCCAGAAGTGGAGGTTCCAGTGTTTCAAACTCCAGAAGTGGAGGTTCCAGTGTTTCAAACTCCAGAAGTGGAGGTTCCAGTGTTTCAAACTCCAGAAGTGGAGGTTCCAGTGTTTCAAACTCCAGAAGTGGAGGTTCCAGCATTTCTAACTTCAGAAGTGGAGGTTCCAGCATCATTGTCCATGTTATATGGGGACGTATTTACATTGTAATAGGTTCTTGTTGATTATACAGGGAGCATAACTGGAAAATTACACCAAGAATGAATTTCACTTCCCTCTTTCCCCCCACTACTAGTCTCACGTTTATCACCGCCTCTCTTCCTCCCCCAGATTCCACTCTCAACTTTATTCTTCTTCGTCTTTCATCCCCCTCTTCCGAACTGCAGTTTTATTTTCTCTTTCTTTCTCTGTCAATTCAATCGAAAACGCCATATTAATCCTCCTGTGTACTGTCTCTTCAAGTTTCAAGTTTTCCCTGCTCCCCCCACACAAATACAAACACACACACACACACACGCACACACACACACACACCACTGTTGTGGTGTCTTCTACAGGGGCCTGGTAGCCTGGTGGATAGCGCGCAGGACTTGTAATTCTGTGCCGCGGGTTCGATTCCCGCACCAGGCAGAAACAAATGTTTCTTTCACCGTGAATGCCCCTGTTTCCTAGCAGTCAGTAGGTACCAAGGAGTTAGTCAGCTGTCACGGGCTGCTTCCTGGTGTGTGTGTGTGTGGTGTGGAAAAAAATAGTAGTTAGTTAACAGTTGATTGACAGTTGAGAGGCGGGCGGAAAGAGCAAAGCTCAACCCCCGCAAACATAACTAAATGAACACACACACACATACACACACACACACACACACACACACACACACACACACACACACACACACACACACACACACACACACACACACACACACACACAGGCACACACACACACACACACACACACATACACACACACACACACACACACACACACACACACACACACACACACACACACACACACACACACACACACACACACATACACACACACACACACACACATACACACACACACACACACACTAAAAAATCCAAGCGATAACAATGACACAAACTTAGAAAAACAAAAAACATACCCAACTTTTTTAGACAAGCTCTCCTACATGGAAAAACATTAGAGTTCTACGACTTAAGGAGAAAGGGCAGAAGTGAGCGGATTGTACATTCTTAAATCTCAAGAAAGAACGCGATATTAGCCCCACACACAAAAAGCTTCTTCCAAAGCTGGTAGTTATTGACACGTTAAAGCTGACGGGATACGAACCCTGCCAGCGGTAGACGGAATAACAGAAGCTATGTCAGAGAGGATAACATAAATGTATTCCTGCTGGGTACAGTCCTGGGACCCTATACTCTGTTATATACGAATATACATTCTTTGTGATATACGTTATATACCTAATTTACGTAATCAGTGCAGCTAAGACGATTCCTATATATTACAAATAGCTTCCAAAAAATTAATAACAATCCAGAGCAGTTAACAGCAGGGAACTGAACAGTTGACATGAGCAGTTGCTAACCAGATGCAGACGAGGAGTCACAATAACGTGGCTTAAAAAATGTTGACCAAACCACACACTAGAAATTGAAGAGACGACGACGTTTCGGTCCGTCCTGGACCCTTATGAAGTCGATTATGATATCACAATCTGATAACTGACCAGATATCAGCCCAAGAAATTGCAGGAGACATGTAGTATAGGCATTGATGATCATAGAAGCAAAAACCAGTCCAAAGAAACCATTCATGGCGAGCTGATATCTACAGATGGAAAAATTAATATGAACACAGCAGAAGGACCATCTGTGATGTGCAGAACCTTGCCGTATCCTATCCAAGGCTGCATTCAGAACGCTCAGTATGACATACGTGATGTCAGAATTGATGGATCTAGATGTAGGGTGTTTCGATGAGTGATACGAGAATGAGTGGCCGCCTACTAGGAGTCCCATAGATAAGGTACAAGCCTAGGATTGAATTCTTACAGTATGAGGACAGTGTGATAGAATAGATAGTAGTGGTAATAGATAGTACATTCTATCACCTACTAATAGATAGTAGGTGATAGAATAGATAGTAGTGCTCTGTGATCGAGAATCTATTGACTCGATGCGACATTTCTTAAACGGTAGACTATTGTAAATATTTGGACCAGGAGCTAAAACCCTACTGTGCAAATTGTGCTAGGTAAGTGATGCTTAGTTGGTGCACACGCTCATGCATTCACAGGGGGCCTGACGGCTGAGTGGACAGCGCTCGGGATTCGTAGTTAAAAGGGTTCGATCCCCGGCGGAGGCGGAAACAAATGGGCAGAGTTTCTTTCACCCTGATCCCTTAGCAGTAAATAGGTACCTGGGCGTTAGACAGCTGTTACGGGCTGCTTCCTGTGTGTGTGTGTATGTGTGGATAGGAAATAGTTAATAGATAGTAACAGTTGATTGAATGACAGTTGAGAGGCAGGCCCAAAGAGTAGAGCTCAACCCCCGCAAGCACAACTAGGTGAATACTAGGTAAATACACACACACACACACACACACACACACACACACACACACACACACACACACACACTGTAAACAACCGATGCTCGAAAGGCGGGATCCAAGAGTCAATGCTCGATCCTGCAAGCACATATAGGTGAGTACATATAGGTGAGTACACACACACACACATACACACAGCTGTAGCACACAGCTGGAATCATGTCATTAACAGGATAGAAACTTTCCGGGAACTCAGACAGGTAAAAGATATCACCTGGATGACAGTTCCCCGAACCTGTCTCATTAAGTCCTCATCATTCTAGTATCATCATCATCCACAAATATATGTTTTCTGTACTCTGAATGAATCATTCTGGCCCCCTTGTATATCCTGTGTGTCAGACTAACTCTGAAATATGCGACACTTAGCGTGAACAACGCGAATCGTTAACACAGAATAATGATAGAAAAGTCCAAAGGTATGCCGCTAGACTGGTCCCAGAGCTGAGAGGTACGAGTTAAGAGGAAAGACGGGTGGAAATGAAATAGGGTAGACAACGATTGTTATTGTACATTTGTTGAACATAAACGAGGGGAAACTTATTAAGAAAAGTAATAGCTCTCAAATATCTACGTTTTCTATGCATCGGACTCAAAAAGACTAGATTGGGTGCTTGAGTCTATACGTTCTGATTAGATTAGGTTGGATTTTGAAGGAGTGGCAAATCCACAGAATGGGCTGGTTAACGTAGTTAATGAATCGAGTGCGTTGAGTCGCATTCTGATGAAGATAGACGCCATACTCATGATGAAATAAAGATATAACCGAACCAGGAACTCGAGCAGCAGCCTATTTAAGATTATGTTCAAGGGGGAGGGAATGGGGAGGGGGGAAGGGGGGATTTGAGGGGGGGGGGGATAAGGGGGATTTGAGGGGGGGGGGATAAGCTGAGGGCCCGGTTACCTCTCGCGCGAGAGAGGTAATCTCCCAACATACACTTGGGATTAACGGCCCACACGGCTAACTCAATCCATTCCTCATACGATCATTCTCTCTCTCTCTCTCTCTCTCTCTCTCTCTCTCTCTCTCTCTCTCTCTCTCTCTCTCTCTCTCTCTCTCTCTCTCTCTCTCTCTCTCTCTCAACCACTTGGGCTGGACGGTAGAGCGACGGTCTCGCTTCATGCAGGTCGACGTTTAATCCCCGACCGTCCACCAAGTGGTTGGGCACCATTCCTTCTCCCCGTGCCATCCCAAATCCTTATCCTGACTTCTTCCAAGTTCTATATAGGCTTAATGGCTTGGCGCTTTCTCCTGATAGTTCCCTTCCCTTCTCTCTGTCTGTCTGTCTGTCTGTCTGTCTGTCTCTCTCTCTCTCTCTCTCTCTCTCTCTCTCTCTCCCTCTCTCTCTCTCTCTCCCTCTCTCTCTCTCTCTCTCTCTCTCTCTCTCTCCCTCTCTCTCTCTCTCTCTCTCTCTCTCTCTCTCTCTCTCTCTCCCTCTCTCTCTCCCTCTCCCTCCCTCTCTCTCTCTCTCTCCCTCTCTCTCTCCCTCTCCCTCTCCCTCTCTCTCTCTCTCTCTCCCTCTCCCTCTCCCTACCTTTACCTGTATTATCGCCTCTCTTACTTTCTACATTCTTGTTTACCTGTCAGTTGAAACTTTCATAGTTGATAATTACAAAAAAATAAGCAAATTTTCTTTACACAGTTATTCTCTGCTTCTTGGTGTACAGATTCGATAATATAATTTAGACCCGGACAATATTCAGGACAAAAACAAATGTATTGACTGGTCAATAAGCTACAGTGTTTGCCTTCATAACTTTCTAGATAGACATTAATCTCAACACTAAGCTGTAATATATACATAAGAGAGGTTTGCTCAGCTTTTGGGTATATATATATTGAGAATTTACATTATTCGTGGAGAATATTCAGTAAGCTATTGTGGCGGCCTAATAGACATTCCGCGGTTGAAAGGTTTTAAGCTTAATACCAAATAAATGCAATAAAATCAAAATCTATTTCATTTTAATTTATTTTATATACAAGTGTTAGTGTTATATTGAATGACAATAAGAGCCTTTGTCGCACATAAGAACAGCACCTCAGGTACTCCTCATTAAGAATATGTAAAATATTAAGAATATATTAAGAATATTACAAGTATTAAGAATATTAAGAATAGCACCATGTGGAGGAAAAAAACGTATGTAATTTCCAGCCATCAAACACTGCAAAGCCATTAAATAAAATACACTGAAAGCTCACTATTTTAATTCCCAATTGCTGATTTGACACTAGAAAAACATATATTTTCAACATTGCTAATTCAACACCTTTGAGGCCTCTTTTCAGAAAAGTGTCAACATTAATTTTTAATGTTTTAAGTGGCTTTAGACGTGTTGCTCTGATTTCATAATGGTTTCACTTCATGCAGGTCGGCGTTCAATCCCCTACTATCCACCAAGTGGTTGGGCACTTCCCAGTGCTATATAGTCCTAATGGCTTGGCCCCTTTCTCTTGATAGTTCTCTTCCCTTTCCTTTAAACACTTAAACATCATAAAAACAATTTTAAAACACTAAAATTTTTAACTCATTCTCAAACTTGAAATTCGTCTTCTAGACATTCGAAGACTAAATAAAAGTAGGAAAGTATTTAATTGAAAGATTTGAAGACACACAAACTTTCCTTAGATAGATGTTTGTCGCCTTTCCTTCTCGTTATGGAGAGGGTTAAGGGGGGGGGGGTGAATGACCTGTTGCGATGGACACCAGGAAGGAAAGAAGGACAGGAGATGGAGTGGCACCCACTGTCAAGGGAACGGGGCGTTGACAGGCGAGAAGAAATTGACAGGACGTGTGATGGATGGGGCTCGGAGGGGCAGGGTCTAGTGTTGACAGCAGTGATGGAGCATGATGGAGAGACACAGATACAGTGAGGGAGCATGGTGAAGAGGTACAGATAGATACAGTGATGGAGCATAGTGGGAAGATACAGATAAATACAGTGATGGTGCATGGTGGAGAAGAGATACAGATACAGTGATGTAGCATGGTGGAGAGATACAGATACAGTGATGGAGCATAGTGAAGAGATAGAGATACAGTGATGGAGCATGGTGGGGAGATACAGATACAATGATGGAGCATGGTGGAGAGACACAGATACAGTGATGGAGCATGGTGGGGAGACACAGATACAGTGATGGAGAATAGTGAAGATATAGGGATATATAAATAAAAAAGAGGACTAAACAGTAAACATATCTTAATGGATTTTACGAGAACGCGAAAGAGACTTAAACAAAGCAGAAAGAAATACCACAAACTCTAAACATATAATACTTACAAATCCTCGCTGAGTTCATCTATCTCCTCTGTTTATTGCGTGTTCTGCCACGCCTGGGATCCTCTCGCACGTAAGTTCGAATCCTCGTCACGGCTCTTGTGGATTTGTTCCCCAGTTCTGTTTCTTGATACGTGAGACATGGAAGGGAAAAACAAACCCCCTAACTCCTCCTAGAGCATAGTTCGGGGGCTTGTGAGTTGCATACACAAGTTGGAGTGCCCAACCAGTTTGGACAAGTCGGTTCAGCCATGATCTCACTTTTGCAAGGTCGGAGTTCGATCCCCCAAGGGTTTAAGTTGATAGATATTATTCATTCCCTCAGTCCTAATATATATATTCCTTGTACTATTTAGTTATATTGTTACGTGGCTTTCTCCCTATAACTGCCTTATACCTCTCTGCTTTGACAAATTACGGGCTCACCATAGCCCGTGCTACTTGGAACTTTTTGTTCCAGGTAGCGAATCTTAAACAACAACAACAACAACTCTCTGCTGCCTCAAATTCCTAGTTTTTGCATAGCATTTTCTTTCCTTTAAGTCCAATCACTTGGGCTGGACGGTAGAGCGACGGTCTCCCTTCATGCAGGTCGGCGTTCAATCCCAGACCGTCCAAGTGGTTGGGCATCACCCATTCATCCACCAGTCTCTACTCATTCACCCCACACGCAACCGTCAACCCTTCCTTGAACACTCATCCACCCACACCCACACACCTGTCCATCCATACGCATCCACCCATAGAAACAAATCCGTCTATTTGACCACCCACACCCGTCAATATGCCCACAAACATACGTGTTACCTGTCCACCCACACCCGTCTACCCACACCCGTCAATATGCCCACAAACATACGTCTTACCTGTCCACCCACACCCGTCTACCCACACCCGTCAATATGTCCACAAACATACGTCTTACCTGTCCACCCACACCCGTCTACCCACACCTGTCAATCCATCCTTCACATCTGTCCGTCTGTCAGGCAGCATAACTAACGATAAAGGAAGGGGTTAATTATTGATTAGTACTGCCACTCACTCGGTGGCTAGAGAGACCAAGAGAAAGAGCCATGATGGTACAATACCATGATGGTACAACACCAAGATGGTACAATACCATGTTGGTATAGAACTATAATGGTGCAATACCAAGATGGTACAATCCCATGACGGTACAATACCAAGATGGTACAGAATCCTGATGGTACAATGCCATTATGGTACAATGCCATTATGGTACAGAATCCTGATGGTACAATGCCATTATGGTACAGGACCATGATGGTACAGAATCCTGATGGTACAATCCCATTATGGTACAGGACCATGATGGTACAGAATCATGATGGTACAATCCCATGATGGTACAGGACCATGATGGTACAGAATCATGATGGTACAATCCCATGATGGTACAGGACCATGATAGTACAGAATCATGATGGTACAATCCCATGATGGTACAGGACCATGATAGTACAGAATCATGATGGTACAATCCCATTGTGGTACAATACCAAGATGGTACAGAATCGGTGATGGTACAATCCCTATTATGGTACAGGACCATGATGGTACAGAATGGTGATGGTACAATCCCATTATGGTACAGGACCATGATGGTACAGAATCATGATGGTACAATCCCATTATGGTACAATACCATGATGGTACAATACCATGATGGTACAATCCCATGATGGTACAATACCAAGATGGTACAGAATCATGATGGTACAATCCCATTATGGTACAGGACCATGATGGTACAGGTACAGTACAGGTACAAAGTGGATACGACACACTGTACCAAGGGTACAGGATGGGTACAGAGCGGAAATGTAACACAGAAGGGGAAAGACATAGAGAGGAAAGGCAATACAGAAAGTAGAATAATAACACGAATTAAACGAATAAATAACACGAATTAAACGAATGAATAACACGAATTAAACGAATAAATAACACGAATTAAACGAATAAATAACACGAATTAAACGAATAAATAACACGAATTAAACGAATAAATAACACGAATTAAACGAATAAATAACACGAATTAAACGAATAAATAACACGAATTAAACGAATGAATAACACGAATTAAACGAATAAATAACACGAATTAAACGAATAAATAACACGAATTAAACGAATAAATAACACGAATTAAACGAATAAATAACACGAATTAAACGAATGAATAACACGAATTAAACGAATAAATAACACGAATTAAACGAATAAATAACACGAATTTAACGAATAAATAACACGAATTAAACGAATAAATAACACGAATTAAACGAATAAATAACACGAATAAAACGAATAAATAACACGAATTAAACGAATAAATAACACGAATAAAACGAATGAATAACGTGAATACAACACGTTAAACTTACGTATAACACCAACAACATCTTGGAGACAAAATCCTTGCAACTCAAAGGGATAAGAATAGCAGTGCAAAAAACCTTAACAGTGACCTAACAGGACCACCAATCACTGCAGTTTACGCAACTACGCAACAACGTGTCGTTTCTGCACTGTTGGAGCCGTAATGGACTCCCGTACGGGTCTATATTCAACGGTGGATTGTGCAATTGCTTGCGATTAGAGCAATGGCCGTAGTTATAGCTTGAACGGGCTGGTTGGGGTGGGGGGGGGAAGAGACCTTTGGGGGTCAGGTGCAGAGGTTAAGGGGATTGGGTCGGGGGCTGGGGGGATTGGGGAGGAGGATTGGAAGGGGGAGAAGGAGGGTATTTGGGTGCGATTGTAGGTATGAGAGAGGGGGGCGTGTTGCAAGGGGGGGGGGGGGGGTTAGAAAGGTATGAAATGGCTGTTGTGGCATAAATACACATTTTTGAACAGTTATTTTCTTACTAGAACACTGATTAGTGTCGGCTGTTCTTCACATTTCATAACAAGAGTTAATGGTTGAATTAATAGTCATTATAACAGCAGTTAAAGATTGTTATCACAGAAAGTTAGGTTGTAGTACACTGTAGTAAGTCTAAGTGTGATTTAAACACCTGTTAAACATTGCATATGTTGCGAGAATTTGTCAGATGTTGCAACACTTAATAAATTTAATAATTTATACTGTAGCATCGTCACAGTGTTAAAAAAACATGGCCTATTATCCATTAATCTACCTCTACTCCCTAAACTACTCTTAAAACAATTCCTCTCTACCCCTGGACGGCATTAGCTGAGGGAACGAGACTACGAGAGACTACAAGACTACAAGAACGAGACTGCTTTTACTGTGAAACCTGCTTTTTACTGAAACCTTTTTTTAAGATAAAAACAGTCATTTTCCAAACTGACAAACAATTGTACGTCCTCAGCCTGACTTCGCTAGGATTAAGACGAGGCATTTGCAGGCGATGAGTCACAATTACGTGGCTAAAGTAAGTTGACCAGACCACACACTAGAAGGTGAAGGGACGACGACGTTTCGGTCCGTCCTGGACCATTCTCAAGTCGATTGTCTTGAGAATGGTCCAGGACGGACCGAAACGTCGTCATCCCTTCACCTTGTAGTGTGTGGTCTGGTCAACATATGGTAATTTATCCCTACGCATAAGATACCGAGAAAAATAGATAAATAACGCCAGAACCAGGAGACGTAGGGAGACATCTCCCGTCACCTCCACAGATCTCCAGTATCAGCTCTTGATACTGGTAATGGCTCAAAAGGGCCACCACTTACGGGCTATTCATGCCCGTGCCACCTTTTGAGTGGCTTAATCTTCATCAATCAATTATTAGGAGACCCACTTGGAACAAAAAGCACAAATAATACAGACGTATTTTTGAAAATAATTTAGTGAAGCTTAAAAAAAGAGAGCGTCTTTGAAGCTAAATTCGTAAATGGATAAAGTCGTTCTAGGATTCACGAATCCTGGAACGTCATTAGAAGAATTAGGACGTTGAAAAGGGTGAAAGTACCAGGTACAATGGCTGGAAATCGGGGCCCTAGAGCTAAATCTAACTTTCCGAAGACACAGAGAAGCAGAGAAGAGTCGAAGAGCTGAGGGCTGGTGCTCAATCCGGAAGAGAAGGGAAGGGAATTATCAGGGGGAAAGCGCCAAGCCCTTACTACCATATAGCACTGGGAAGGGGTCAGGATAAGGATTTGGGATGGGACGGGGGAGGAAGGAATGGTGGCCAACCATTTGGGCGGTTGGGGGATTGAACGCCGACCGCTTTTTGCTTTTTGCTGATTGTTTTTTTTCTAAGCTATGCTCAACCCGGAAGCATAGCTTAGAAAAAAGCAACTATATGATTGAACTCACACACACACACTACTGACACTTGAGGTAGACGGTAGAGCGACGGTCTCGCTTCATGCAGGTCGACGTTCAATCCCCGACCGTCCATAAGTGGTTGGGCACCATTCCTCTCTCACTATCATTACACATTGTCTCATTTGTTTTATATAAAATATCTTGTAATTTATTCCCCAAATTTGGCCTTTGATACTAAAATTCCATCAAGATTCATAGGGGATTTATGTTTTTTTTATATAGTAGACAAATGCCAGCGATTGGTGGACATGCGAGCATTCGGACACGCGAATACATAGCCACACGAACGTGTACATGACTACAATGACAAATACAATGAGAAGGTGGCGGAGGCCAAAACCGTCAGTAGTTTCAAAGCGTTATATGACAAAGAGTGCTGGGAAGACGGGACACCACGAGCGTAGCTCTCATCCTGTAACTACAATTAGGTAATTACGCAAAGATTACTCTCTCCTTTCACCTCCATTTGGGTGAAAATAACGAATCTATTTATGAAAATATACTTTCAGAGAATTAGGTTATAACGGCATTGTTAGTCCTACAAAGAACGTCGCTTTTCGCACGTAGGCGTTACCTAAGGCCAAAAATTGTCGTGTTAGAAAATGAAAGCGGCTGGCAAAAGTGACATACTATCCCGTTTTCTGTTTTGGGTCCTCTGGTAGGTTAGGAGAGACCACTTTAAACTGACCGTTTTCTTGACGTTAGGACAACCTTAGAAGGACGGACTGTATGCTGAAAGGAATTACAAGAGGAATTAACCCGTTCACGGTTGAATATTTTAATCAACAATTTTGGCTTAATTGACATATATTTAACCCGCCATGTCCTAGGAAAGATGAATATGTTTCGTAGGAGGACACATTAATGATTGATGTATCCTGGATGTGACTAGGAAGAGTGTATACAGAGGAAGGAGAAGACATGTTGCTATTGAATGTGACGAGGTTGTTAATATTGTAGTTACTGATGTTTTGTAGTTGTAAATGTTGTAGTTGTTAATATTGTAGTTACTGATGTATTGTTGTTGTTAATATTGTAGTTACTGATGTATTGTTGTTGTTAATATTGTAGTTACTGATGTATTGTTGTTGTTAATATTGTAGTTACTGATGTATTGTTGTTGTTTAATATTGTAGTTACTGATGTATTGTGTTGTTAATATTGTAGTACTGATGTATTGTGTTGTTAATATTGTAGTTACTGATGTATTGTTGTTGTTAATATTGTAGTTACTGATGTATTGTTGTTGTTAATATTGTAGTTACTGATGTATTGTTGTTGTTTAATATTGTAGTTACTGATGTATTGTTGTTGTTAATATTGTAGTTACTGATGTATTGTTGTTGTTAATATTGTAGTTACTGATGTATTGTTGTTGTTAATATTGTAGTTACTGATGTATTGTTGTTGTTAATATTGTAGTTACTGATGTATTGTTGTTGTTAATATTGTAGTTACTGATGTATTGTTGTTGTTAATATTGTAGTTACTGATGTATTGTTGTTGTTTAATATTGTAGTTACTGATGTATTGTTGTTGTTAATATTGTAGTTACTGATGTATTGTTGTTGTTAATATTGTAGTTACTGATGTATTGTTGTTGTTTAATATTGTAGTTACTGATGTATTGTTGTTGTTAATATTGTAGTTACTGATGTATTGTTGTTGTTAATATTGTAGTTACTGATGTATTGTTGTTGTTTAATATTGTAGTTACTGATGTATTGTTGTTGTTAATATTGTAGTTACTGATGTATTGTTGTTGTTAATATTGTAGTTACTGATGTATTGTTGTTGTTAATATTGTAGTTACTGATGTGTTGTAGTTGTTAATATTGTAGTTACTGATGTATTGTAGTTGTTAATATTGTAGTTACTGATGTGTTGTAGTTGTTAATATTGTAGTTACTGATGTATTGTAGTTGTTAATATTGTAGTTACTGATGTATTGTTGTTGTTTAATATTGTAGTTACTGATGTGTTGTAGTTGTAAATATTGTTGTTAATACTGTAGTTACTGATGTATTGTAGTTACTAATGATGTTGTGGTTGTAAATATTGCTGTTGAACAGGTTTTTATAACACTATATAACAATTGGATATCGTTCTTGTGGTGTTATTTTCTATTTGTTTATGTCTCACAAAGTTTAGAAAATGGTTATTATTCCCCCCTTAAAGTTTGATTTGACCTTTGTCTTAGACAGCTTAGAGAAGACGTCTTAAAGGTTACCTGAATATTGCCAACTCCTTATCTGGAGTTGTGACAGATTGTGACAGGTTGTGACAGGTTGTGACAGTTTCTGACAGCTGTGACAGGTTGTCACGTCATGCATCATTACTGACCATACTGACTCAAGGGAGATTTCATCTTGAACAAGCCTACGAGTTTATCAAAACTCTTGAAACTGGATGCAGGTAAATAATACAAAAGTATTAGAACCACCATCAGAGAGACAGAAAGATTTCAGATGAGGCGATACACTCACACACTCACAATGAGTCATCTTGAGGTTATCTTGAGGTTATCTTGAGATGATTTCGGGGCTTTTTAGTGTCCCCGCGGCCTGTTCCTCGACCAGGCCTCCACCCCCAGAAAGCAGCCTGTGACAGCTGACTAACACCCAGGTACCTATTTTACTGCTAGGTAACAGGGGCATAGGGTGAAAGAAACTCTGCCCATTGTTTCTCGCCGGCGCCTGGGATCGAACCCAGGACCACAGGATCACAAGTCCAGCGTGCTGTCCGCTCGGCCGACCGGCTCCCTCACTTGCAACTGGTGCAACCGAAACTCTTGCTTTTGCAACTGTTTGTAAGGAGAATGAGTATCATTCTTCTCATCCTCCTTATCTTTCTGCACCTATTCGTCTCATCCTCCTTATCTTTCTGCACCTATTCTTCCGACCTCTCCAATTCCTCCTCCTCCTCCTCCTTCCTCCATCATATCCAGGGTCTTATTCCTTACATTTAGAAACACTTAAAGACTGAGATTATCCTTATCTCACACCGCTCTCAGAATCTGGGCCACTTTCCTGATTGGTTCTTCACCCACTCCAGACGTCTTGTACGTATCCTAGAAACAGCATAGGAATATTGCAATTGCAATTACTTATTGCACTGTGGCTTTTCAAGGTGCACTGCTCTCTACCACACTCGCGTATAGGTTGGGGGAGGCAGCAGGAGCATTAATTAACATGCTTTAAGGTTAACATGCTCAAGAAGGTACAGATATATTCATTTATACACAGGCATTCACTGGACCGAGTATGTATGGTGTTGATATCAACAAAGATATAGGTAGCTACCACAGACACCACAAGCGACCAACAGACACCTTGAAGAGACCCACAGACACCCCACAAGAGGCCCACAGACACCCACATGAGGCCCACAGACACCTTCAAGAGACCCACAGACACCCCAAGAGACCCACAGACACCCCAAGAGACCCACAGACACCACAAGCGACCAACAGACACCTACAAGAGACACACAGACAGCCACAAGAGGCCCACAGATACCCTCATGGTCCACACAGACACCCACAAGAGGCCCACAGACACCCACAAGAGGCCCACAGACACCCACAAGAGACCCACAGACACCCACAAGATACCCACAGACACCCCAAGAATCCCACAGACACTCACAAGAGGCCCACAGACACCCCTCAAGAGACCCACAGACACCACAAGACCCTTAGAAAGTTATCTAAGGATCTAAATGTAATATCAGCATCCAAGCACTGAAAAACCCCAATTGAATCTCTGAAATCAACTCTGAAATCAACCCCCTAAATTCTCATCCCCCCTAAATATGCATCCCTAAATATTCATCCCTAAATATGGGATAACTGCAGCATCCTCACCCGACATGGAGAGAGAGTGCCAACCGCAGGAACTGGCACTAGTTTGGCACCACTGCTGCAATCTCTTATCTCCAATTAAGGCTCCTCTCTCTAGATCTGGCTACACTGCAACATTTCCTCCAACCCAATAAAGGTTCATCAGCGGGCTTGGCAAGACTGCGGGACCTTGCCATGGGTTGGGGGGGGGGGAGAGGTGGGCATCGAGCGTGGGAAAAATTTAGACAATAATTAGATTTGCTGGCGGTGTTGTGCAGCCGTAATGAGGTTATCGAACTATTTTCCTCACAAGGTTCGGTTCCCGTTTGCTGGAGCTGGTTTGAATCACAGGCATTATCACGGGGGTGATTTTTGTGGTTAGTTGAAGGGTAAAGGGGGAAGGGATGGAACAGGAGAATGGGACGGAGAGAACGAAAGGGAAGGAGCTAGAGAGATAACGAAAGAGGAAATTGTGAGTTCTAGATCAAGAGAAACCGAGAAATCACTTGAATACGAGACAAGAAAGAGACGAGAGAGAGAGAGAGAGTTATAGAGCAAGAGAGAGCCAGAGATCCGGAGAGATCAACACTAGGTCCATCCCCACCAACGTGACATTTGGATATCTGAGTTTCTTCCGTATGGTATCCCTTGCTTCACCCTTATCAGTCTTCGTGGTTAATAGTTGATTGGTAGTCCGTGGCCTGAAACTTAACAGGTGATTTGCTGCCATTAATTGCTTGTTTAGCTTCTTTCGAAGCTCAGTGGGTGGATAGGTTTATCAGTGGGTATTTTTCAGTGGGTGTGAGCGTTTGGGTGCATTAGGATACGAGTGAGATGTGTGGGGTGGGAGAAGGGAACTATCAAGGGGAAAGCGCCAAGCCATTACGACTATATAGCACTGGAAAGGGTCAGAATAAGGATTTGGGATGGGACGGGGGGAAAGGAATGGTGCCCAACCACTTGGACGGTCGGGGATTGAACGCCGACCTGCATGAAGCGAGACCGTCGCACTACCGTCTACTATTGCTGTGAGAGTGACAATTTCTCTTACACATGTGAATATTTGAACCATACATTTGTGTATATAGTTCAAATATATATATTCTAATTCCCTTCTATCTAGGTATTCGAACACCTGGGTCTTTGCAGGTGTTCAAACAGCCACCTGGGAATTACCAAGGCTTGGAACTTCATTACCTTGAAAGCCTTGGAGGTACATTTGCGGTTCACACTGCGGGAAGCCTTCGACAATATATTACACATTTCTCCAGTGCTGAATCTGTTCCGTTTTCTTGATTTGCCGCCGCGTACAAAATACAGAGTGCTAACCTAACCTAACTTAATCTAGCCTAACCTAACCTAACCTAACCAAACTTAACCTAACCTAACCTAACTTAACCTAATCTAACCTAATCTAATCTAATCTAACCTAACCTAACCAAACTTAACCTAACCTAACCTAACCTAACCTTACCTAACCTAACCTAATCTAATCTAACCTAACATAACCTAACTTAATCTAGCCTAACCTAACCTAACCTAATCTAGCCTAACCTAATCTAACCTAATCTAGCCTAACCTAACCTAACCTAATCTAACCTAACCTAACCAAACCTAACCTAACCTAACCTAACCTAACCTAACCTAACCTAACCTAATCTAACCTAACCTAACAAAACCTAACCAAAAACGTATAAACCTAAGACAACCCACGTAACCTAATCTAACCTAACCTAACCTTACCTAATTCATGAATAGAGTACATGGATTTTTGTGAGCTGCTACTTTTCATTGAACATTGTAACTTGTACGTTTGGGGACCGTAACGTGTAAAATAAGGCGAATTAGTTGACTGAACGAGTAGGTTATCTTGAGATGATTTCGGGGCTTTAGTGTCCCCGCGGCCCGGTCCTCGACCAGGCCTCCACCCCCAGGAAGCAGCCCGTGACAGCTGACTTAACTCCCAGGTACCCATTTACTGCTAGGTAAAAGGGGCATTCAGGGTGAAAGAAACTTTGCCCATTTGTTTCTGCCTCGTGCGGGAATCGAACCCGCGCCACAGAATTACGAGTCCTGCGCGCTATCCACCAGGCTACGAGGCCCCATTGAAGGTTGAAGCACTTATAAAAAGCCACAGTATTGATCCAGAAAGTTTCTGATGATAAAACTCAATTTTATTAACAAATCCACAAGAGCCGTGACGAGGGTTCGAACCTACGTCTGAGAAGATCCCAGACGTTGCCTTAATCGACTGAGCTACGATTGTTCATTTGATTCATCACGCTATTGTGATTTCTGTATTTTCAATTTTATTATGATTTAAAATCTCTAGAATTATTTAAAATACTCATGAGTGTATGTCATCTTCCATTTATGCTCTTCTATTAATACTTAAAGTGATTCTTAGAATTAAACTCTATTATCATTGTTGATACATTAGATCCATCGAGCCCAATCGCTACTTACCTGACAATACAAAAATGAAAAATCAATATTTATGATATATATATAAATAACATTCAAAATATTTATTTAAAATTTTTATGCTATTTATTTCCTATTTTCATGATTTTAGACATATCTTCGTTGTTACAACGTTTTAATAACGTAACAGTATTGAAAAAAACGCATTAAAACGTTTTCATAGTATTAAAAATTTTTTTTTTTTTAGAAACAGTTATGTTTTCAGCTCGAGACTCTGGGTCACGGGTATTAAACCCACGCAGACTAGGCACAAGGCTTGGGTGAGCTAAGCCACCTGGACAATCTCCAAGCCCCCATCGTTGGATTAAATCCCTGGCGTGTGTAAGGCTTGTGTATACGAGAATATTGCGGGTTTGACATACGGGGCCTCTTGTATATACGCTATACGAGGGGACGGAATACGCAGCGAGCGGATTAAGTAGTTACAATGGCAAGTTTATCCAAGTCCAAATGCTCAGAAAAATGGTGTATGCCTGTATGTATATGTATACATACAAATCGTGATTGCACTGGCTCCAAATGTGTTATGAGGTGAGGATGTAAATATGCACACATGCACAAGCGTGTGTTTGCGTGCACAGACACATACTACGAACATTTTACGACGAAGCTGACTAAGTTTGAGCCTACTCAGCACTTCTCGACTTTACATTTAATGAAGGTAGAAATTTGGAACGAAACACAAGGACCACCATTCCTGTAACCACTTAAAAAAATCACCAGAGGGAATCTCATCATCTCATTATGTGCTTTTAAAACAAATTTCAACCAATGAATCGTACAAGTGAAAAAAATCATAAATTTATTTTACCATACGTGATTAATCCTTAGAAAATCTGGTCTGAAAGCAACTTACAAAGGCTCCTAAGGTCTTTTATAAATATGTTTCAGCAATTTCAGAAATTTATCAAAAATATAATATCCAGGTTGCTCAATAAACCACATTTTCATGTTGATCGCTAGGCGGCACAATCGCACAATCGTTTCGGCAAATTTGGATGTTAGAGTATAAATGGAATTTCATTTGGATTCACATTTCCAATCCCGTTCAGGCCAGACTGACTCGTCAGACGATTGTAGTTACAGATGATTCGAGTTTTTGAAGATTCACAACATGTATTGATTTTAAAGATTCGCAACATGCATTGATTTTGAAGATTCGCAATATGCATTGATTTTGAAAATTCACAACATGCATTGATTTTGAAGATTCACAATATGCATTGATTTTGAAGATTCACAACATGCATTGATTTTGAAGATTCGCAATATTCATTGATTTTGAAGATTCACAACATGCATTGATTTTGAAGATTCACAACATGCATTGATTTTGAAGATTCACAACATGCATTGATTTTGAAGATTCGCAATATTCATTGATTTTGAAGATTCACAACATGCATTGATTTTGAAGATTCACAACATGCATTGATTTTGAAGATTCGCAACATGCATTGATTTTGAGGAGTCACAACATGCATTGATTTTGAAGATTCACAACATGTATTGATTTTGAAGATTGGCAACATGCATTGATTTTGAAGATTCACAACATGCTTTGATTTTGAAGATTCGCAACATGCATTGATTTTGAAGATTCACAACATGCATTGATTTTAGTGCTCAAAATATTTTAACACTTACATCAACTTTTTTTTAACACTAACAACATGAATTTGATTATAATAATTCCAATATTTATTTGTTTCTAAATATTTGCAATTGTTTTGAATGCTCATAACAAGTCTTTTTTAAATGCTGAAAACATGTACTAGTGTTTTAACGGGGAATACCCAAAGGATAGAACACAACAGGTCACAGTGAGAGATAAAGTATCGAACTGGAGGAGTGCATCAAGTGGAGTCCTCCATGACTCAGTCTTTGACAACATCTCTGTTTCTAATGAACGTGAATAACATTCAAAAGATTGAGCTTGTGCATATCAGTGTTTGCACATGATGCAAAGCTAATGAGGGAATGTATAAACTGAAGAAAAGTGCACAATATTATAAGGACCTTGAAAAACTCCAGGAGTGAGTGGAGAAATGGCTACTAGAATTTATTTCCACTAAATGTAAGGTAACGAAGATGGAGAAATGGATACCAGGAGATATGTACAGCCTAAGAGGAAGGTAACTAAACGAATCAGAAAGAGGAAAAGAGCGATGGTTAGATTAAATTCCAACATTAACATCAGAGACACACATAAACATGGAAACATCAGCAGCATATGGGAAGTCACCAAACATCAGAACGTCACATACATATCTAAATAAAGACTGTGTTATGAAAATCTAAATCGCCTATATTAATTAATGCCTAAATATGTATCAAGGCCCTAGAATCCACACGTTGCAAAGCATAATGAATACATTGCAAAAAAGTGCAGAGGTTTACAGAAAGATTTAGAAGTGGGAACTAAATCTCCCAACCCAATAAGAGAGAAGGAAAAGAGAGAGATATGATCACAACATACAAGATCCTGAGGGGAATATTCAAGGTGGACCGCCTCAGGTTTTTCTTATACAGATAGGAAAGGAGGTGTAGAGGACATACTCGTGTATACTCAGGTGTAGATTGTGATGTCTTCCCTGTCCCCACAACACCTGAGTTTAGGCAGGTGTAAGTCCAATAGAATTTGTGGTTGAAATGCTTTTAAATACGTCGTGGTTCAGTCGGTTATGCGTGTGCCTGAGGGGATCAAAACCGTGAGTTCGATCCTATTCAAGGACTATCCCATCTAAGAGCTATCAGGGTTGTAATGAGAGGGTGACGTGTGACCCTTAGTGTCTGTCGACGTGGCCCTCACGTCTCTGTCGACGTGGCCCTCACGTCTCTGTCGACGTGGCCCTCACGTCTCTGTCGACGTGGCCCTGACGTCTCTGTCGACGTGACTCTCAAGTCTATAATAGTCTCTGACCTTCTCAGTGGGGTCAGATGAGCCCTCACAGCATCCACAATAGATGGAAACACAGCCACTGTGTTCCCCAAGGACTCTGGTTATCGCTGGCACTACTGCAAATTGGTCCGAGTTGATATCTAATCATCCACACGTCATTGTTCCGAGCTGATATCTAGTCACCAACACGTTAAACTGCTCTCAGACATTCACACAGCACAAATTGTTTTTATATAATGTTATAATAACGTACTTGAAATTGTTAATAGGTTTTGTTGATAAAATTGTTTAGTTACAATTATTTTTAATTTAAAATATACTGATGCAAAATTACTCATATTAATTTTACTTGATAACTTTTCTGATTAAAGTATATAAATTGTTTGAAGAGGTTCATAGAGTTTGATAATTTATTCCAAAATTGACCCCACGCTCTAAATTGTATTTTTGCTGTTGTCAGTGATTTTTGGGGTTTATATATATATTGTATTTTTATTACACTTGCAAGGGGTACCAGGGGGTAGTGTATTTCAATTACCCATTTCTTCCCCCTTATATCCCCCATTTTTGCCCCAGTCTTCCCTTCACCACTAGTCATCACCATCACCAGTCACCACAATCCTCCCCACTACCACCACAATCACCACTATCACCACCACTACACCGATTACAACCCACAACCACCACACCCTCCCTAATTCACCAATCCATTTGTTGCCTAATCCCCCTCCCCTCAGCAGTGTGTCAGAGGGGATAGTGAGTTCAATCCCCCGATAAAAGCCAGTATGATCAACCCCCCGTCCACACCCCGAGCCGGATTGGAAATCCGTAGCGCCGGATTGATGATTCTGTGTAAATAAGAGATCACCGCTTCCATCCGGCTTCATGCGGGGCAATACAGAGGCTCCAAACCGGCTTCTCTCGCCGTAACTCATGACACATGTGTCATTAACTCGGGGGAAATATTGAAGAATGAAAATTTTCTGAAAATTCCAATTTCTCAACAGCTGTTTGTGATTTTTTTTTTATAATTGGTAATAATTGGATGGGAATAGGTGAGTGAGGTTTGAACGAGTTAAAAATCGTCCAGGTTGGGTTTTATTTTTTGAGGGATTAGCTTTGTCAGACATTGCAGGATGATTGGTCTGTGGCTGGGGATGATCATAGGTATATCTTAGTAGAGCCCTATATGCTTCCCCTTTTTACTCTAATAGGGAAGTATAGTTCTCTTACACGTATAGGGAAGAATAGGGAAGGTCGTGAAGGGTAGGGAAGGAGGCATAGGAAAAGGCATAAGTGTATTTAAGATGGTTACAGAATAGTAGTGTATCTAGTATTCTATCCACTATCTTAATGTATTGAAGATAGTTACAGTGACGAAGATAGTGTGTGTAGGGAAGATGGTTACATTGAAGTTAGCAAGTAGTTACAGCTATGGTTACAGTGATGAAGATAGGGAAATCGTGGCGCACATTACGAGGGGAAGGAATTATCAGGGGGGAAAACACCTAGCCATGTAGTTCTGACTGACATGGTTGTGGCTCTAATGGATATCATTTTTGATGGTGATTGGTATCGTCGAGGACCACGACGATACCAATCAGAACTACAACGACATAAAATGAGAATCTCACCCAATGAGAACTACTATCTTGTGTAGTTCCTCCAAATGTTGGTAAACATCAACACGTTCTCAGGGTCCTCCTAAAATGTTAATTTTCCTTTCAAAACAACAAAACGATCAGATCTCCTCGTCAAAGAGGTTCTGAAGCTAATCAGTCCTCATAAAAACTGAGAGAATGTCGGACGAACATTGTGATAGACATCAAATTTTGCATCTCTTTTATGCCTCTCAATTTGGACGGCAAAATTTAGATTTTTTTTTATTGTGGTATTGATTGTCAAGCTGTTGGTGTCCTATTGTATACCTTCATTAACATACTTTTATGGAATATGGAATGAAAATCTGGGATTTTGGGGGGAGGAGGAGGAGGGGGGGAGGGAGATGGAGTTGAAATCCTGATTCAGTTCGTATTTTTCTCACTCTCTCTTTTCGGAACAGAGGGAGAGAAAGAGATAAATAACTGGCACGTGAAGAATGGAGAGAAAGGGAGAAAATGAGAGAGAGATTAAAAGCGAGAGAGGAAGGAGAGAATTTCTGTCTACCTTTCTGTCTGTCTATCTGTTTGTTCGAGGCTGGATGTCAGACGCCTTGGGCTAGTCTAAACATATTGGTAGGTGGTTATAGGTAAGGAAGGGAGTGAAGAAAAGGGAAAGGTGATGGAGGGTTAGGTTGGTGATGATAGGTAGAGAAGGTGGTGAAAGAGAGGGAAGGTGGAAAGGGTACGAAAGGGTGTGAAGGGTAAAGGGAAGGGAAATAGAAGTGTAGGGGAAGGTGTCAAAGGGTATAAAAGGTAGAGAAAGGTATGGTTGTATGTAGTTAAGATGAGTATATCGATGAAGATAGTGGGTACAGAAGGTAGTTACAGATATGAGCATAGTTAATAATGAAAAATGTTATCTTCGGCACCCGAGCAACGCCGGGTAACCCTCTAAATATATCAATAAACTTTAATAATGACCTGACTGTCCGTGCGAGACTAAAAACAATTCAGAATGATATACACATTTATATATACGAACTCGAATACACAGAGAAAAATACTTTTTTAACTGACGTACGCCGGTATAGTTTTCATACGTGAAATAGATACTATTTTCGTCCGTAAATGTGAAAGTATCTCGGGCGGCCAGATAAAAATATCTGTTGTGTATGCAATACAGCCTCTGAGAATTTAATAAAGGTTGTATACGTTGATAGTTTCAAAGACACTTCAGCAAAACTTTTGATATATGAAAATACAGGCAAATATTTTATCACATACACGTATACACACTTTCACACTTACACATACACGCACACACACTCACATTCACACACACACACACACACACACACACACACACACACACACACACACACACACACACACACACACACACACACACACACATACACACACACATACACACAGGCTCAGGAATCTGTACACCAGTTGATTGACGGTTCAGAGGCGGGACCAAAGAGCCAAAGCTCAACCCCCGCAAGCACAATTAGGTGAGTACAATTAGGTGAGTACACACACACACACACACACACACACACACACACACACACACACACACACACACACACACACACACACACACACACACACACACACACACACACACACACACACACACACACACACACACACACACACACACACACACACACACACACACACACACACACACACACACACACACACGCACACACACACAAGGGGACGCGAACAAGGGGACACAGGTGGAAACTGAGTACTCACATGAGCCACAGAGACGTTAGAAGGAACTTTTTCAGTGTCAGAGTAGTTAACGGATGGAATGCATTAGGCAGTGATGTGGTGGAGGCTGACTCCATACACAGTTTTAAATGTAGATATGATAGAGCCCAGTAGGCTCAGGAATCTGTACACCAGTTGATTGACAGTTGAGAGGCGGGACCAAAGAGCCAAAGCTCAACCCCCGCAAGCACAAATAGGTGAGTACAAATAGGTGAGTACACACACACACACATTCACACACACACACACCCATTTTAATTTTTACATATGATTATTTTAATAAAATAATATTAACGTATGATATTCTAATAGCGGGCTGTAGAAGATAAGATTACTGACATTCTGTCTAGTGAAGGTATTTTCTGTCAGATAATTTCTTTATTTTTTGTTCTTCTTGCCTATGGTGTATGCAAGCAAATACCCCCATTATAACTAAATTTTATATGATAGCCTAGAATAAAATGGATATAGAGGTCAGAGACTTTATATAAGCTTTCGTTTGCTGACTCAATTTGGATTATATAATATATATTTTTTGTCACAATGTATTTAATTGTATTTATTTGTTTTTATTGAGATGTTCTCAGTATAATATTATGTTATTACTTGAAACTGAGGCTTTTTGGCATTACGAAATGGCTTATATGAACCAATAAGCCTTGTGCAGTTTCCTTAATTCAATGTTCTTATTAAAATCCTTCAAATGTGACGAGAATATTTTATCATACCCTACAACTCTTAACTTAGTGAAATACTAAAATAAATGATCGTCTTAACTACTTATCAAGATAAATTCCTTAAGGAGTGGCGAATGAGCAATAAAATTTTGTAACAACCTGTAAAGTTACATTTTAAGCTTTACTCAAAGACTATTAAGTTGAATACAAAAGTTTCAGAGATTAAAAATGTATCCACAAATAACAATGAATTTTCTAACCAATTTAATTAATAATTAACCAATAACCATTTAATTTTTAGAATATAATTGTTGTATATGTAGTTAATATTAACATAATTGTTAAAATGTTGTTAGTGCTCGTATATTGAAGACAAAAATAATATAGAGCACAGGCAAGTATACCTTGACGAAAAAGGCCTGGCCTGTATATTACTTTCACCTGTATATGTATAATTAATTCACTATATCAGGGGACAGGAAGCCAGAGTGTATACATACACGTTTTGACTTTTATCGAGGTCCCTCCCTCCCCCCCCGGCCCAAGGCCGAATTATTGACCCATCCCAGGAGGTAACCCAACAACAACCTTACTAACTCCTGAGTACTTACTTACTGCTAGGTGAACAGTAGCATTGGGTGAAAGGAAATGTGCAAAGCTATTTCTGCCCCGCCCGGGATTCGAACCTGGAATTCTCGACTGTGTGTCGAGAACGAATCCGACTGAACTACCGAAACCCTATATATATATATATGTATCTTTAACTCCTTCTGAAGATGTATTAATATACGAAAGTACTTAAGGAAATTCCTGTTTCAATTTTCCTCCGTGGTCTGACACTGCCACATTTTTAATCACGTGTTTATTTTCGTGATATACACACATATGTATCTGTATATATATGTATCTGTATATATGTATACAGTGAAAGCTCTGCCCTCACTTTCTCTCTCTAAACAGGTTTTTCCTCCCATCTCTCTCCCTTTCCCTTCAAGCCCAACTACTTGGGCTGGACGGTAGAGCGACTGGCCTCGCTTCATGCAGGTCACCGCTCAATCCCCCGACCGTCTAAGTGGTTGGGCACTATTCCTTTCCCTCCGTCCCACCCCCAAATCCTTATCCTGAACCCTTCCCAGTGCTATATAGCAACCTGTCCTCCCGATAGACAGCTCGTTATAATACTAAATAGACATAGTACATTAATAAATTGCACTGTTAGTATACTAATACACTAGTTTTAATATACTAGTTAGATTCCATCTTCGATTTCCCATCCTAAATAATCTCTCGAAACGATGAATTCGTTTTCTATAATGTAACTAGTATGCCGTTTTCTTTTCTTTTGTTAAATTTCGTATACACTCAGTTATTACAGTTTTTATTATTTGAAAATATGTTTAGCACAATTTAAGCACAATTGAGTTTGCTGTCACTGAAGACTGAGGAACTTCCATCTAGAATATACAAGAAGGTATTTCTTCCCATCTTCTCACACAGCTTCGAAAAATGGAACGAAAAGCTGATTATAATTTACTGCTATTAACTCATGATTAACTAATCTGAACACGTTAGAACGAAGCGTATTTTTGTTAACAACCATTTCCATAAGTTAATGTTATAACTTGTTCACTTGAGTGAAGTCTCAAAGACCTTACATTGTTCTTATTTGCGAACGGTGGAAAGATATTGTTTATCAAAATTTACAATTAAGTCTTATGTCATTATGGTATAAAGACTGAAATGTCAACTGCGAGGAAGTTAGCGGGCAGTCATCCTTACACGTTGATATACAAGATTGTCTAAGTTGCGCCTTATAATATAGCAGCTTCAAATTGTACCAGTTTGATATATTTGTACTGCATGTACAAATGTACCAAAGAACAGAGTGCTTCGTGCCCCGTCTTGACAGGTGGGGTAAGAAGCACCTCTTGAAGTTATCGTACGCCAACCACTGGGAGTCGCCGACCGGGTCAACACAAACACAGCCAGTGTTTACAACCACCAGCTGATTTAGTCCCATTTACATTAAAAGGGTGAAACACCTTCTGCAATGTGATTGGAACACATTCAGTACGACAAGCACTTGGTCGGTGTCTTGATGCTGGACTGTGATGAACACCACCTGGCTTTAAATGGTTTTTAAATGGGTTTTTAATGGGTTTATTAGTAGATTCATTGGAAACTGGGAAGGTAGACTGTTTGGACACTAGTCAGGCTTGTCAGACCAGTATGACCGTAATGGTGACGAGTGATGGGTGTTGTGATGACTGATGATTGTGTTGTGATGACTGATGATTGTGTTGTGATGACTGATGATTGTGTTGTGATGACTGATGATGGTGTTGTGATGACTGATGATTGTGTTGTGATGACTGATGATGGTGTTGTGATGATTGTGTTGTGATGACTGATGATTGTGTTGTGATGACTGATGATTGTGTTGTGATGACTGATGATTGTGTTGTGATGACTGATGATTGTGTTGTGATGACTGGGAGAAACACCTCTCGAGTGTATCTGAAAATCTGCCCCAAGTGTTCGGTCACACCGAGTTATGAAGACTGGATGTTGTGGTAGTTAGAAAACTACTAACTACGTTAGTTAGCCACGAGTGTGTGCACTAGCAAGCTACAGTGTTGCGGTTCACGGTTGTCAGTAGTTTTATTATTAGTGTTGTGTCTTGGGAAAATCTTTAAAGTGCATTGTTAACAATACGCGAGACAGGACACGCTGTTACTACATGTTAACGTGACTATATGTTAATTCTTAGAAAGTTTAGGGATTGACTGGAAATAAAAAGGCGGAAATTGGCTTATTATTGATGTGACAAAAATGCGTATTTGTCGCGTAATTTGTGACAAAAATGCGTATTTGTCGCGTAATTTGTGACAAAAATGCGTATTTGTCGCGTAATTTGTGACAAAAATGCGTATTTGTCGCGTAATTTGTGACAAAAATGCGTATTTGTCGCGTAATTTGTGACAAAAATGCGTATTTGTCGCGTAATTTGTGACAAAAATGCGTATTTGTCGCGTCATTTGTGACAAAAATGCGTATTTGTCGTGTAATTTCAGTTCTTGCAATGTTTTCCGTCTCGTACTGGAGATTTTAATTTATTGTGAGTGATTTGTGAATGTATGAAACACCGATTTTGTTTGTGTTAGCGAGCACGTTGGGGGGGGGGGGGGAAGGGATGACGCTGACCCCCACTTGTCTGACCCCACTACAGACAGCGGTGACCCCCACTTGTCTGACCCCACTACAGACAGCGGTGACCCCCCTTGTCTGACCCCACTACAGACAGCGGTGACCCCCACTTGTCTGACCCCACTACAGACAGCGGTGACCCCCCTTGTCTGACCCCACTACAGACAGCGGTGACCCCCCTTGTCTGACCCCACTACAGACAGCGGTGACCCCCACTTGTCTGACCCCACTACAGACAGCGGTGACCCCCCTTGTCTGACCCCCACTACAGCCCAACCTTCCTTCAGGATAAGGTAAGTATCACCTTGACCCTCAAGTGTGACCAACGTCTCCCCCTCTTCCTTACCAACATGGAGATGGATGTGACCATTCATGTGTTATATGTGTGGTATATGATTATAATGTGTGTAAGAACATTAGAACATAAGAACAAAGGTAACTGCAGAAGACCTATTGGCCCATACGAGGCAGCTCCTATTTATAACCACCCAATCCCACTCATATACATAAGAACATAAGAACATAGGAATGTCATGTATAGGAATGTATAGGAATGTCAATAGGTACATTAATAATTATTTTTTTCTGTCTTTACAGGTAAGGCTTTTTTAGCTCATCGCGGGACACAACTCCAGAAGCTTATGTTCCTGTTTCCTTTTGTTTACGATAGGTTTTTGTTCTCATAAAATATTACCTGACAAGCAGTTACATAACGCCGAGATCCCGCATTTTACTGGTGGTGGGGGGCGCCGAGACCCCCATTTTACTGGTGGTGGGGGGCGCCGAGACCCCCCATTTACTGGTCCTGGGGGCGCCGAGACCCCCATTTTACTGGTGGTGGGGGGCGCCGAGACCCCCATTTTACTGGTGGTGGGGGGCGCCGAGACCCCCATTTTACTGGTGGTGGGGGGCGCCGAGACCCCCATTTTACTGGTGGTGGGGGGCGCCGAGACCCCCATTTTACTGGTGGTGGGGGGCGCCGAGACCCCCATTTTACTGGTGGTGGGGGGCGCCGAGACCCCCATTTTACTGGTCTTGGGGGCGCCGAGACCCCCCCTTTTACTGGTCCTGGGGGGCGCCGAGACCCCCCCTTTTACTGGTCCTGGGGGGCGCCGAGACATCCCCCCCCTTTACTGGTAAAGTATTTGCTTCACAAGAAAAATTGGATTATCTTAGCCAAAATTGTGCAGAACATATATTGAAATAATAAAAACTGACCTGACTTGAGTGTACGTCATATTGTTAATTTCTATTTGTACGCCAAATTTCAAAAAAAGAAAACGGCATAACGGTTGTATTAGAGAAACCAAATACATCGTTTTGTGGGATAATTTGTGGAGGTAAATGTAAGGGCGGTAACTAATTTATTAATATACTAACGGTGCAATTTATTTATGTACTATATGTCTATTTAATATTATAACGATCTGTCTATATGGTGGACGGGGTTGTATTTAGTTGTAATAGCTTGGCGTAATATAATAGTTGTATATATCAACTAATAGTAATAGTTGTAATATCATTCCGTTCCCTCCGTCCCATCCCTAATCCTTATCCTGACCCCTTCCAAGTGCTATATAGTCGTAATGGCTTGGCGCTTTCTCCCCCTGATAGTTCCCTCTCTCACCCACATGCCTTTTAAAGGCGTTAAAAGATTGGTTTCATGAAATAGCTGCATGCTATTATTTCCTGCAAGGTAGCTAACCAACCCATCTTAAAAATAACGTCGCTTTTCACTCGTATGCGCGGTAGGGCCAAAAATGGACGTAATTTGAAATGAAATCGGCTCACGAAAGTGACGTACTGTCCCGTTTTCTGTTTGGAGTCCTCCGGCTTACTCGGTTAGGTTAGGAGAGGAAACTTTCAATTAACGATTTTCATGACGTTTTGAAACCTTAGAGGAATTTCCTGCCCTCCTAACCTACCAGAGGACCCTTAACTTGCTGTTGTATTATTTTTTATATAATTTTAAATTTTTTGTCATTATCAAATTACGTCCATTTTCGGCCATACGGGCAAACGGTCAAATTCAGACCTATTTTTTTTTTAAATTACGTAAATATCTTCATTCTTGGAGTGTAAGGTCGAGGCACTTAGACAAGTCAACAGACATATATTTAGACACAAAATATAACTTAAATGGTCTATTAATCTTATGATTAATTGGTATAATTCCCTACTAGGTAAACTAGATAAAGATACCAATCTACTAGTTCACGTTATCTAGGCTACCTCTTATGTTGTTGCTGCATATTTTGACAACATTCATATTTCGACATGTTGCATATTTTGCAACATTCGCCATGTTGCATACCTCTGGTAGTGTTCTCCATTTTTGGAGCAAGATGCTTATTGCTGTTGGCTGACTGTACACCGTGCTTCAGCTGCCTGCTTTAGTGTCGACTGAAAAAAAAAAATTGTCTCTGGGCATTTGGCTTTCATCATACTGAGTGCAAATGTGCAAATTTGTGAACTGGAGTTAAAGGTTGTGGATATTCGGATATAGATGTGTTTGTGTGTGTATTTACGGTCTTGTTTGTGTTGTGGTATGTATATGGCTGTGCCTGTGTGTATGTTGTATATGTGTATGTGTGTGGTTGTGGACGTATGTGTATACTTGTGTAAGTGTGGCTGTGTGTGTGGTTTGGGTATGTATCTATTCGTTATCTCTTTATGTATGTGTGAGTATTTCCTCGCCCCATATTAATATACATGAAAGTTTTGTATACAAAGTTGTATACAAAGTTGTATACAAGTTGTATCGTGTTTATGAACGTCTAAAAAATAAACTGTGTTGTAGTCTATACGGTCAAGAAACTTTGTGATAAAAGTTGAGTGTTGGTTCTCTGCGTTTAACGTCTGTTGGACGTTAAACGCAGCGTTTAACGTCCAACACTAGAGATATAAAGGTCTTTACGACCTATTATGCTGAATATATAGTTTCAAAAGCGCCAGTAATATAAATGTTGATCAACGAATATTATACAAGTCGTTTAGAATGTAAATAAATGTAAAATTTAAGCTAATATGCAACATATTTTAAGTTTGAGTTCATTATATTTATATATATTTTTGCATTTTTTGTTTGGGATTTAAATATCGCGATATATTATATTATATTGATTTTACTATTTCGTTTTCTCGGGGGACAAATGTATACAATACAATGCAATTGCATGTATCATTGTATACATTGAGGTCACATTGTATGTATTCAGATAACTTTTGTAACGTTCTCCAAGGGGACACCCAACCACTTGTAGTGTGACGGTAGAGCGATGGTCTCGCTTCAAGCAGGTCGGAGTTCAATCCCCCGACCGTCCAGCCCAAACGGTTCGTACTCAATGGAAAGAAAATGCAATGTCAAAAAAATATTATATTGCATTACATATTGATCAAACACCCACAGAAGGGAGGGCGGGGGGGGGGATTAAAGTGCTTTTATAAGCTCATTTTTGTTGTTGTTGTTTTAGATTCAGCTACTGGGAACAAAAGTTCCAAGTAGCACGGGCTATGGTGAGCCCCAGTAGTGGACTTACCCGGCACAGGAGCTGGGGAGCTCAGGGTATAATGACATCGCATACTACGGTATATAATTGCTGCATTACATAGTATATCAGACATACAGGGTGTGTATACTCAGCTATTCAGAAGCCAAGGAATTACCAGGTAAACAGATGCATGAGTGAAATACAGAATGGGGAACAACCCTGGAAACACAAACCGAAACTTTCATCTATTTTCCGCTTGTTACAACTTGTAATAAAGTTGTTACACCTTAGGCTTAACGTGTTTATGACGTATTAGAACGTTGTTACAACTTGCTATATTGGTTGTTATAACTCGTTAGGTGTTAAAACTTGTTCAAACGTTGTATCAACGTCGTAGTTTCGGTGTGTGTGTTTGGCGGGTTAAATGATGTATAGAAGAGATAAACGAATGTAAAATGAATGAAAAACGGATGTAAACGAAGGGATAGAAGGGAAATACAACACGGACGGAAGAGGAAATACAACCAAAAATCAAACAGACAGACAGACATTGAACGAAAATGACGGACTTGCTGACAGATATCGAGAGAGATCTGTCTCAAACAGTGAATGTAAAGCTGTCAATCTTTCGTCCCCGGTAACGGGAAAATCTGCCAGGCTCCGCTGTATCGTCTTAAATAGATTACATGCAACACGCTGTATTCTTCCTGACAGTGGAGCATCAAGAACGAACAGGCGAAGGAAGAGGAGAAGAAAGAAGAGAAGGAAGAGGAGAAGAAAGAGGAGAAGGAAGAGGAGAAAGATAGGGAAGAAAATATATTGGAAAAGAGAGGAAGAATCAGCAACACTGAGAGTAGGAACAATTAAGAGCAGCACAGCAGGAGCAACAATAGCTGCAACAGTAGCTACAACAGCAGCTACAATAGCACCTACAACAGCACCTACAACAGCAGCTACAACAGCACCTACAACAGCTACAGCAGCTACAACAGCACCTACAACAGCAGCTACAACAGCAGCTCCAACAGCACCTACAAGAGCTTCAACAGCAGCTCCAACAGCACCTACAACAGCTACAACAACAGCACCTACAACAGCACCTACAACAGCTACAACAACAGCAGCTACAACAGCAGCAACACAGGAAGGTAATCCATGCTCTCTGACCTTCCCAACGACCCCTCAGTAGCAGCCTCGTAAATGTTTAATTACTGCAGGTGGTGCAAGGTGTAACAAGGCAGGTGGTGCAAGGTGGCAAGGCAGGTGGTACAAGGTGGCAAGGTAGGTGGTACAAGGTGGCAAGGCAGGTGGTACAAGGTGGCAAGGCAGGTGGTACAAGGTTGCAAGGCAGGTGGTACAAGGTGGCAAGGCAGGTGGTACAAGGTTGCAAGGCAGGTGGTACAAGGTGGCAAGGTAGGTGGTACAAGGTGGCAAGGCAGGTGGTACAAGGTGGCAAGGCAGGTGGTACAAGGTTGCAAGGCAGGTGGTACAAGGTTGCAAGGCAGGTGGTGCAAGGTGTAACAAGGCAGGTGGTACAAGGTGGCAAGGCAGGTGGTACAAGGTGGCAAGGCAGGTGGTGGTGCAAGGTGTAACATCTTACCGGTTCTCTTATTCCTCTCTTTCTCTTCCCTCCTCCTCCTCCTCCTTCCTCTGTTCCTCTTCCTCCTCGTCCGGCGTCACTGCTCGACGAAGCAGAGAGGAAGGTACCCAAAGGTCGCTCACTGTTTGCAACATGCTGCACTGCAGATAGTGTGAGGCAACACGGATATGATTGCAGTGAGATGGAGCAAGTGTGGTGGTGCAATCTAGCGTGGTGATGGACTTAGCCAGAGTGTTATCTTAACAAGCCAATTGGAGCAGTTTAGTGGACTGGTTGGGGAGTGTAGTAAGTGTATTCTTGTATCTATCTGACAGATATATATATATATATATATATATATATATATATATATATATATATATATATATATATATATATATATATATATATATATATATATATATATATATATATATATATATATATATATATGCGAACTAGCCTGAATGGTCCTCAGGACTATATGCAACTGAAAACTCACACCCCAGAAGTGACTCGAACCCATACTGCCAGGAGCACAATGCAACTGGTATGTACTGGACACCACCTTATCATATAGTTATATATATTTAACTATAGTTATATATATATATATATATATATATATATATATATATATATATATATATATATATATATATATATATATATATATACACCGATCTTTCCCACTAAACAACCCCACAACAGATCAATCAACTTGTCCTCCTACAAAGAAGGAGTTTCGCTCGTAGGCGTTACATTAGGCCAAAAATTGTCGTGCTAGAAAATGAAAGCGGCTGGCGAAAGTGACGTAGTATCCCGTTTTCTGTTTTGGGTCCTCTGTTAGCTTAGGGGGGAGACCACTTTAAACTGACGGTTTTCTTGACGTTGGGAGACCTTGAAAGGACGGACTGGACCAATCTTCCCTGACTCCCAATTTTATATTTTACTGCTGAGTGAACAGAGGCATCAGATGACGTCGGGATTCTCGATTATGAACCGAGAACACATAAACCCCTCTATCACATGACCCAGTGCATTTACACACAGTGTATTTACACACAGTGTATTTTCACATAGTGTATTTACATATAGTGTATGTCTCCTATATACATTGGTGTATTATCCATCCCTCAGGAACAATAGGCAGGGAAGAGGATAATCAGGATAAAGAACGGAGAATGGCAACAAACCATAGAATTAGCACAACAGAAGAAGATAAAAGAAGAAAAATAATGATTCAGAAATAAATATTAACATTTTAGCATCTGAAAGGAAAGGAACTATCAGGATAAAACACCAAGCCATTACGACTATATAGCACTGGGAAGGGGTCAGGATAAAGATTTGGGATGGGACGGGGGGAAAGGAATGGTGGCCCAGCCAATCTGAAGTTACAATATTATCATGAGTTACGCCTCCCCAGCATGAGGAGGAGGAGGACAGGTGAAACAGTGGGTATTTAGGGTGAGTAAGTATGAGTACCTGTTTATGAGTAATGACAAGGGGATGAGTGATGAGCTGAGCAGATCAACAGACTTATTCACAATTTAACGAGGACAAATACCAGTATTAATCACACCAAATGGGTGAAACGAATATGGCAATAATGGAAGATTATGCAAATAGGAATTTAGCAGTGTTAAATTTAACAAAATTCACAGTTAGAACTGATTTCACCATTCGCTATGGTGATTATGCAAATAAGAATTTAACAGTATTAAAATTAACAAAATTCACAGTTGGAACTGATTTCACCATTCGCACTGCAAGAACGAACTGCTATCATAACTAAACGACTCACCAAACTAACAGAGAGATGATTGAATATTTAACAAATACACTAATTCAGATATGAATGATTCTATATCCCATAAGCCTCACTTCAGTAAATATAACATGAGTGCTTAATTAGAAGTTGTATTAGGTTAATTAGGAGGTATGCAACAGGTTAATCATGCCAGACCAATTTAGAGATGTAAGATTCAGCCTTATGATCCAAACACAACTTGTTGGCCAATCCCCACACTAGAAAACTGAAGAGACGACGACGTTTCAGTCCGTCCTGGATCATTCTCAAGTCCGCCTTTGAACTGAGAATGGTCCAGGATGGACCGAAACGTCGACGTCCCTTCATTTTGTAGTGTGTGGATTGGTCTTCAGCCACGTTATTGTGACTCCTCGCCTGCATATGAAACACAACTTACTTGTGAGGATAAATTAGTGTATGCCTATTGGCTCATACAGAGCAGCTCTTATCAGAAGTCTAACTTTTCATGAAACAATCCAGAAATTGTTAAATTTCTGGATTGTTTCATGAAATTATGTCCTGAGGAACATAAACTACTGTATATATACATCTGTATCACGCCATGTGTATCTGTATTATACACATGTGCATCATCTGTATCTGTGGTGTATCTGTATGATTGATGATTGCTGTATCATCTTGCAAGGTCTCCCAACGTAAGAAGTTCTCCTTAAAACTTAGAAAGGTAATATTGCAGGATATATCCCCATGAATGATATCATACCCCATGAATGAAACCATACCCCATGAATGAAACCATACCCCATGAATGGAACCATACCCCATAAATGAACCCATACCCCATGAATGGAACCATACCCCATGAATGGAACCATACCCCATAAATGAACCCATACCCCATGAATGGAACCATACCCCATGAATGGAACCATACCCCATAAATGAACCCATACCCCATGAATGGAACCATACCCCATAAATGAACCCATACCCCATGAATGAAACCATTTTGAGACTATACAACACCTGCAGGAATTACACCACACAACACGGCCGAAAAACATGTGTAGGATTTCCACCTGACTAGACCTAGCAACGAGGGTCACGATTCGTGAGGAAAGGACTACGGCCGCCGAACCGGAAAAGTAATTTTTTTTCGAAAGTGTAAAAAAATCAGAGGAGAAATGATCATTGCATACAAAGTCCTTAATGATTTCTACAAACATGGCATAAGCAAGCTATTCTACATCTCAGACGAGGACAAAGACACACAGATGAACGGTAAATACCCAACAAAGCCATAATCACTTCCATATTCAATCATATTTTAATTTTTTTAAGAGAGTGAATCAGCAGTACTAAGATGAAAGTCTTAAATTTTTACCAGAAAAGCAATTCATATAAAGATTAGGAAGCGGACCAGGAGCTGAAGCTCAACACACACATGGACAACCCTGTAAGTATATTTAAGTGCACAGGTAAGTTAAGGTAATTATGAGAAAGGGAAGGGAATTATCAGGGCAAAGCGTCAAGCCATTACGACTATACACCACTGGGAAGGGGTCAGGATAAGGATTTGAGATGGGACGGTGGGGATGGAATGGTGAAAGCGCTAAGCCGGAATGGCTAGCACTTGGCAGGTAATATGAGAACAAGGATCTGGGGGTAGGACGGAGGATAGGAATAACGCCTAGCCACTCGGACCATCGGGAACTAAACCCAGACCTGCAAGAAACGAGGTCTCCACTGAACCCAAACCCGACCAAGCGGTTGGGTCTTAAGTGCCCAGCTGAACCCAAATACCCAACACCATAGGAACCCAATTAGGTACACGTGCAGGGGAAGAGAAGGGAATGGAATCATCAGCAGAAAACGCCAAGCCATTACGACTCCATAGTACTGGGAAAGGATAAGGATTTGGGATGGGACGGGGAAAAGGAATAGCCGTCCCCAGCATGTCCCCTGACCGACAGTAATCACAAACCTCACCAAGTATTAATGGTGCTAATGGGGCGGCTAATTGGCAACCGGTTATAGCACCATTATTTTCAAGGCATAGAGGTGGCTGTGGAAGAGGAAATGAAGAGAGGGAGAGAGGTGAAGAGATAAGGCATTGGAAGGTGTAAAAAGGGGAATGGTGTATATAAGGAAGAGGGGGAACCGGTTAATGGAAAGGGAAATGGTTGGTGGAGAGAAGGAAATATAGAGACATAAATATATGAGGACAAAAGGATAATCAAGAATGCACGACAAGGGTAGAGGAGAGAGAGAGAGAGAGATGGAGAGAGGAAGGAGAGGATAAATGGGAAAGGTGGCAAGCGAGATGAGGGAATTTAGAAGGATAAGGAGGAAGGGAAAACGAGAGAGAAAGTAGGAAGGAATTAAGAGAATGCCAAAGGATAAACGTACATAAACGAAATGAGGAGAGTGGGAGAAATAAATAAAAAGAGAATTAGCAAGCAGTAACATCAGTTTTATGTAGACAACAGTGTAATGATAACAGTCATATGGAAGAGAGAAGGAGTGAGAGAGAGAGAGAGAGAGAGAGAGAGAGAGAGAGAGAGAGAGAGAGAGAGAGAGAGAGAGAGAGAGAGAGAGAGAGAGAGAGAGAGAGAGAGAGAGAGAGCGGACACATTTGCCTTTATTTCTTAATAACTGTCTTCCTGTTTATCTGTGGAAAAGTAATAATGACAGAGGCGGGTTGAGAATGAGTAACGAAGGAGAGATAGAGAAATAGAGAGAAAGAGAAGGAGAAGAGAAAGCAGTTGGAGGGGGAAATGAGGGAGAGAGCAAGGCTCAGATGACTGTTGAAGGGGGGTTGGGGATTGGGAGGTTGGATTATATAGATTGGTGGCTATATGGGAGGATTGAATTATGGGTAATCACAGAAATGGGAGGGGGTGATGATTTTGGAGTGATTGATGTGTGGTTTGATGAGTAGTGACTGGAGTGGGGAGAATGATGAATGTAGTGAAGGGAGGGCAGAATGATGAGTATGATAACATGAGGAATACTTGCACAGAATACGACCTATAATGTGAGAACTGAAGGAACTCTACCCAATCACTGCAACTAATTCCTGAGCCTCATGTCTCTACTGACATCAACCTAAACATTCTAATCCCTGTCTTCCTGACTAGCTAATCTCCTTCACTGCAGATATTGAAGTGAAGGAGGTTAGCTAGTTACTTGTTCCAACATTCTACCACTCTGCTAATGTGAATTTTCTTTTACAGGGCATTTCTTTGGCAGCTTTGTTTACTTATAATCTATGACCTCTTTGTCTTGAAGTTCAAGGTATCGGGAAACTATGAATTTTGTCGATTCCCGTTACTATTTTGTACGTAGTGATCATGTTGCCTCTAATTGTACCATTCTACTTTTGGCATATTTAATGTCGCCAACCTATCCTCATAGCTCTTGTCTTTCAGTTCAAGGAACCATTTATTTGCATGTTTTTCTTCCTCTCTAAAGGAAGATCGGGACAAGACAAGACATCTGTGAGTTAGATCCAGACTACACACTAGAAGGTGATGGGACGACGACGTTTCGGTCCGTCCTGGACCATTCTCAAGTCGATTGTGACTTGATTAATTGTATCGACATTCTCAAGTCGATACAATCGACTTGAGAATGGTCCAGGACGGACCGAAACGTCGTCGTCCCATCACCTTCTAGTGTGTAGTCTGGTCAACATACTTTAGCCACGTTATTGTGACTCATCGCCTGCATAAGAAATCTGTGAGTTTCCTAGCTGTCTAGGACTTGCAAAAATGACAATCTTCAGGATTTAATGAGGGTCTTAGAAGCCTTTAAGTGTCGGGATTTGTTAAGTAGAACCATGGTTGAATATTCTGTAGAATTCAAACGAATTATAAGGAAGACCTCAAAGATTGGGAGGCAATTAAACCTCCCCTAATCAGACTCAGTAAGAACCAATCAGAGACTGGGAGAAGTTCAACTTCCGACTGTTGTTTAAGGAGATAGTGAACCTCTATTTAACGTTCAAGGGAGCAAGAACAGATCTGGAATGGTTGAACTTCCATGTTCAAGCCCTATTTTCGTGGGTGTGTGTGTAGTTTCAGACAGATGAATTAGCCTACTAATTTGTGCTTCCCTAATTATCTTCATAACGTACACAGGTGGTTAAGCATAATTAGGGATTAGGATAATTAATGAAGGAAACCTTACTGAGAACATTAAACAGTGACAGGTAATTATGAAGGGACTGGCCAATTAACTATTAGCAATACAATTAGGACCTTGGAACTCTCGTTATAAGAGCAGGAGACAATTGTGTGCCCTGGTAATGGACATGTTATGGCGGACCTTTGTAATGGGCATGATATGGCGGACCTTTGTAATGGGCATGTTATGATGGACCTTTGGTAATAGGCATGATATGGCGGACCTTTGTAATGGGCATGTTATGATGGACCTTTGGTAATAGGCATCCAACTTGTCTGTTGTTTAGTGGAGAGACAAACTAACCATTACGTGGTGGATACTAATATAACTGATAGATACTATAGATAGGGTAGATAGGGTAGATAGGTAGATAGGTAGATAGGTAGGTTCAATACTAGTATGTCGGGGCATAGAATGTACTTCTAGCGTTGCTTCTTACCTCTGAGGGGAAACTTGAGGACATCTCCTTAAGTTCAAGTACCTTTATTAAGAAAATATAACACGTCTCAAAGGGATAGAGTAGCTTAGGTTTCTCTCGGTTGAAAGGGATTCAAGTCTTCTTGCAAAATCTCCTTTCTGCAGGTTGAATCTGTAGCCATGACATTGCTACAGTCTGTGCTAGTTAATATATGTTGGGATTAGTTAATGAGGAACAAAATATTACCTCATTACTTCTTTGAGAATGGAATTTTTACCTCATCTTTTCTGGTATGGTATTATGTAGACTGCAGAGCCTCACACAGGTTACAATTGGGAACGTAATTATGAGGATGTAACGCTAAGCTAGTTTAACTACATGACATTTTGAGGAATTATGAGGACGAGGATTCATGAGGATTATGAGGTGCAGGAAGAGTTATCAGACCGCCCTAAGTGACCGTATTTAATAACCCCTGTACTCATCAATGACTATGGAACTCATTTTTTTTAATGAGGTGCCTCACAGCCTGAGATTTAGTGGCATTATTTGGTGTTGACTCACAGAGGAATGAATATAACCGCCATATTGATCCACGTAAATGTCACGTAGGTGACTTACATGGTGTTAAGTCCTCACTACTAACTAGCTAACCCCCTATCCTCCAACCCACTCTCCCAACCCCATCCCCCCAACGTCCCCTCCTTAACCCTATCCCCAACCAACAACCCCTCTCCCTCCCCAATGACCGTGAGACACAGATAATCTTGAAAAAATCATGGAAGTTGAAATTGCAAAATTCGGGCTGTGTGATAGGTGGGAGGAGTGATGGGTGGATGAAAGGCATATGGAACGTTCAGAAAAGTGTGGGTTGGGTGGTTGGCAACCTATTATAGGTATAGGTTAAGTAATAATTATAATTACGAAGCAATAAGATGCTTATCATAACATACTAAGAAGGTTAGGTAAGGTCGGTGTTTTCTATGAAGCTTTTCAAGGTAAACTAAAATATTCACAATAAATTAGTATGTCACATATGTACTTATTTAATAAGTCAATATTGACTGTAAGAAAGTGCGAGAACGGGTTGGAACAGTGGCAGTAAGTGTGTCGCAAAGGAAGAAGAGTGTGAGAACTACATAGTGTAGACAAAGTGCAGAGAATAAGAATAATGTGAGGAAAAAGTGTTTCTTGCTGAGAATTACTGAGCGAACAGTCACATGTATGACGATGAGAAATATTGAATTAACACACACCAGTATCTAACAAATAATAACTATAGAATGAGAAAGACTTAAGGAACAAAATCTGAACACTGAACGAGAAACACTTAATAAATCCAACCAATTAGAATAGGAAATTGAGGAGAATAAGAAAACGTAATATACTCTTAGATTAGGTGATGAGATAAGATGAGACACAGAAGAGGAGACGATAAATTGAATGCTAAATGGGGGAAAAACTGCGTAAGGGAAAGGGGGGAAATGGGACACATAAATAGAGGAAGATGGAGAGGGGGAAATAGGACTGTTTTCCCCTCTCTATGTCACGGGCAGTTGGTCAGAGGGGGAAAAGGCAATATTATCGTGAAGGAATTATGTCTCTTCTTCTTCACTGACTCGTAATATTACGAGCAGATGGTTGAGGAGAGAGGGTCTGGTCGTCTGAGAACGACTTGCACAGTTCCTTGACTGCCCCCTTCACAGTCCCTTCACCTATCCTTCTCAGGACCTTCACTACCCTTCTCAGGACCTTCACTATCCTTCTCAGGACCTTCACTACCCTTCTCAGGACCTTCACTATCCTTCTCAGGACCTTCACCACCCTTCACAATTCCCTTCACAGTACCTTCACTACCCTTCACAATTCCCTTCACAGTACCTTCACTATCATTCACAACCCTTCAGAGTACCTTCACTGCCCTTCACAGTTACTTCACTACCCTTCTCCCTCCCTGCACTACCTTCCACAGTACCTGTGGAAGGTAGTGCAAGATCATTTTATCACCGTACCGAGATGGTCCATCATACAATTATTCATCCTTCATAGGATTCTTCAGATGAAGATATTGTCTAACTTCCTGGTACTTATTTATTGCTAGGTGAGCAGAGGCATCAGGTGACTGAAAACATGCTCATTTGTTTCTACCACGAATCGAGGTTTCGAGGTGTGTATTTACTATTTGTGTCTGCAGAATTGAGTTATTAGCTCTTGGACCCCGCCTTTCGTGTAATAGTCGGGGTGAAATGAGACGCAGCCGTTATGTACTCACCTAGTTGTGCTTGCGGGGGTTGAGATTTGGCTCTCTTGTCCCGTCTCTCAACTGGCAATCAACTGGTGTACAGATTCCTGAGCCTACTGGGCTCTATCATATCTACATTCGAAACTGTGTATGGAGTCAGCCTCTACCACATCACTGCCTAATGCATTCCACCTGTTACCTACTCTGACACTGAAAAGGTTCTTTCTAATGTCTCTGTGGCTCATTTGGGAACTAAATTTCCACCTGTGTCCCCTTGTTCGTGTTCCACCCGTGGAAAATAGATTGTCAATGTTCCCCCCCCCCCTGTCATTATAGCAATTAGAAGAGATGTAAGGACAAGGAGTTAGGAAAGACCAAAGGGAATGAATGCTGCTCAACCACATAGACAATTGGGGATCGAACTCCGACTTGCAAGAGGCCGCTACACTGACCAAACCATGTAGTTAGGCCCTGCAGAACCCCACAGGGGGTAAATGGCTTTCCTCTCAGCAATGGAGTAAGGGGTCTGAAACCAACAAGTATAGCCATTAAAGCCAGAGCAATGGCTATCCTCTCTCAGTTATCCAAATGAATATGCTAACTTTGACACTTTAATTCCAAACAATGGCGACAGTTATAGCAGTAATAAAGAATAATATCTCTTAGGGGAGTCACTGTTCTACAGAGCATGCAAAGTAGCATAGAAAAACACGCATAATAAAGTTACAATAATGAAAGCAACTCCAGCAAAGCAAATAAGGTAAAAGTTCTTTGTGGATAAAGGTAAAATCAAGGAACAACATTTTCACTGAAGCTTTGAAGCGTGTGAAGCAGCATTTGAAGCTTCATTGTTGAAGAGAAATGCGGTAAGTTGAAGATAGCGGTGCAGGGAATACTGGGGAACCATTAGACGGAGCATTGGAACCAATGAACCTTTCAACTGGACCATTGAACCATTCAGGTGGATCATTGAACCATTCAGGTGGATCATTGAACCATTCAGGCGGATCATTGAACCATTCAGGTGGATCATTGAACCATTCACGTGGACCATTGAACCACAGCAAACTAATGACGCTGCGACAATTCAAGAGCTCCACAGAGAGTGACCAAGAGCTCCACAAAGAGTTACCAAACCAACCAACTCCCATCTAACTCTTGGGAATAACAATATGCAGATGAATTAAGAAAATTAAAAAGCCGGAAGGAAAGAAATCTTAATTGAAGTTGTATTGTGAGGAAGAATATCATTTAAGGGACAAGACTTTACTCCACAGGATATAGTACTCGGGAATGAGCGCGTTTGATATTTTTTTTGTATTAAAGATTTTCAGCAAGTGTATGCAGATGTAAGCCCATGAGCCTGATGAGGTATGAGCCTGATGAGGTATGAGGCTGATGACTTGTGAGACTGATGACTTGTGAGGGGTGATGGTACCAAAGGGGTGCGAGCACATATTTTGACATCCAAAGGGATGCGAACGAGAGAACCTAGAAACTGGAAACATTATGAATCCATTTAAAACAACTATGATTTTTTTTTTGTCTATTGAATATATTGGTATTCTCAGAATGATTATAAAAACTCTTACTTTAAATTTTTTTGTAATATAAGATTTATGATTTAAGTAGAATGAATGAGTAGTAGAATGATTCAAAGTTGAATGATTCATTCTATTTTGCTCTGATGAATATATATATATATATATATATATATATATATATATATATATATATATATATATATATATATATATATATATATATATATATATATATATATATATATATTATTAAATATGACCGAAAAAGTAAGATTAATAATTCTAACACGAATTTTCTCAATCTTTCGTACATTTCTTTTCACTGTTGGAGGTAAATCAAAAATCAATTCTCCAAAATTCATTTTTATTTCTAGTCTGACGCGACACGAGCGCGTTTCGTAAAACTTATTACATTTTCAAAGACTTTTAGTTTACAAATACACAACTGAATAGAACTTACGCATCTCCGATTTTATATCTACACTTAAGGGAGGTGGATGGGGTGAGGTGGCATTAATAGGGTATTAATTTCATCAACACAAGACAGAACACGAAACAATGGGTATTGAATAGAAGTGTTTATAGAAAGCCTATTGGTCCATATTTCTTGATGTTTCTATATTGGAGCGGAGTCTTGAGGTGGGTAGAATATAGTTGTGCATTAATTGGCTGTTGATTGCTGGTGTTGACTTCTTGATGTGTAGTGCCTCGCAAACGTCAAGCCGCCTGCTATCGCTGTATCTATCGATGATTTCTGTGTTGTTTACTAGGATTTCTCTGGCGATGGTTTGGTTGTGGGAAGAGATTATATGTTTCTTAATGGAGCCCTGTTGCTTATGCATAAGCAACAGGGCTCCATTAAGGAACATATAATCTCTTCCCACAACCAAACCATCGCCAGAGAAATCCTAGTAAACAACACAGAAATCATCGATAGATACAGCGATAGCAGGCGGCTTGACGTTTGCGAGGCACTACACATCAAGAAGTCAACACCAGCAATCAACAGCCAATTAATGCACAACTATATTCTACCCACCTCAAGACTCCGCTCCAATATAGAAACATCAAGAAATATGGACCAATAGGCTTTCTACAAACACTTCTATTCAATACCCATTGTTTCGTGTTCTGTCTTGTGTTGAAATTAATGCCCTATTAATGCCACCTCTTGTTCTGTCTTGTGTTGATGAAATTAATGCCCTATTAATGCCACCTCACCCCATCCACCTCACTTAAGTGTAGATATAAAATCGGAGATGCGTAAGTTCTATTCAGTTGTGTATTTGTAAACTAAAAGTCTTTGAAAATGTAATAAGTTTTACGAAACGCGCTCGTGTCGCGTCAGACTAGAAATAAAAATGAATTTTGGAGAATTGATTTTTGATTTACCTCCAACAGTGAAAAGAAATGTACGAAAGATTGAGAAAATTCGTGTTAGAATTATTAATCTTACTTTTTCGGTCATATTATTTAATAATATATGTCTACAGGAAAGACTGCTACCAAAATATACTAATATATATATATATATATATATATATATATATATATATATATATATATATATATATATATATATATATATATATATATATATATATATATATATATAGGACGGGAGGATGGCATGCAAGACACGGCGAGGTTAATGACATTATTAAGAGGAGCCTTACCACAGCCGGTTGTCCAGCAGAGAGAGAGCCCCGTTACCTAATGTCCCGCAACTCTGATGAGCCTGTCGGTCGCCCAGACGGAATTACGGTGAACCCCTGGAAGAATGGTAGACAGTTGGTGTGGGACTACACTTGCGTTTCAACTTTGGCCAGTACCTATGTTGACTTCAGTGCTACACAAGCAGGAGGAGCTGCCAATCACCGGGAAGCGGCCAAGTCACGTAAATACAGAGACCTTGAGCACCACTACAATTTTGTCCCCATTGCCTCAGAGACACTTGGTGCCTGGGGTAAAAGTGCTGCTAGCATTTTAAAGGAGTTGGGGTCTAAGCTAATCGAAACAACAAGAGACCCCAGAGCTGCCAGTTTTCTTTTTCAGCGCCTTAGTGTGGCAATCCAGAGAGGAAATGCTCACTGCATCCATGGTTCGTGCCCGCCATCTGAGGAGCTGGAGGAGCTATTCAACTTGTGACAAGCAGCCTTGTACCCTGTATGTAATCAATATTGTAACTTTTTTTGTGTAATGACATTTTCAAATAAAGTTAGATAAATATACACACTTAACAAAAGAATAGGGGTGGTAGGAGAAGAAAATATCAAAGTGTTCAGTGAGGATCCACAAGGTCTTCTCTGAGTACTCTTTATTTTCTTCTCCGAGGCTATGGGTCCCTACATTTGCACCAGAGGTGGTACCCCTTCTAGGTTTTAAAAAAAAAAAAAATATATATATATATATATATATATATATATATATATATATATATATATATATATATATTATTGAGCATGGTTTTTTTTATACACCCTGTTGAAGGACTCATAAATGAGTCACTGTGAACATGATGAACACCCTGAACAAGCCCTGACCCACTCTTCCGTTGACAACACTACCATACCTGAACCCAAATGTAAATCCCAAACAAAAAAATAAACTCCCCATTGACTAATGAAACTGCATGTCACGTGTGAGTGTGTCTATGCATTCAGCTTTTGATACAATGATCAAACGGGCTTCGTATAGAGCTTCGTATTTAGTTCCGTTTTGGCCTGCAAACTCGGCTCTATTATCGGTGTTTGCAGTCGGGATAATTGGTGCCTAGGAACGCCTAATAAAAACATGGATATGAGATCAGAATTGATTGGCAGATACATGTATGAAGAATCGTATATGTTGCCAATGGCTCTGAGGTCAGAATGTCTCGTATATATAGGAAAGGAAGATCACAGGGATGAAAGATACCACCGAATCCATCTGTACTTGTACTGGTTGGTATCGTGACGGCCTTGCTTCATGCGGGGTTGCTGTTCGATGCCCTCCGGCTTCGTATCCCAGCACCTTGTCTTCGTGTCCCAGCTCCTTGTCCTCTTATCCAAGCTACTTGTCCTCATATCCAAGCTCCTAGTCCTCGTATCTAAGCTCCTTGTCCTTATATCCCAGCTCCTTGTCCTCATATCCCAGCTCCTGGTCCTCATATCCCAGCTCCTTGTCCTCATATCCCAGCTCCTTGTCCTCATATCCAAGCTACTTGTCCTCATATCCCAGCTACTTTTCCTCGTACTGTCTCTTCCTTGTACTATCTAGTCACACCGGGTAAGCGTTTTCTCTTTAAAATTCCCATTTTCTTGTTGCTGATCGCGGAATTTGTGAGAAAACAATGGAGTCTTATGCAGACGAAGAGTCACAATAACGTGGCTGAAATATGTGGACCAAACCACACACTAGAAAGTAAAAGGAGGGACGACGTTTCGGCCCGTCCTGGACCACAATCGACTTGAGAACGGTTCAGGACGGACCGAAACGTCGTCGTCCCTTCACTGACTAGTGTGTGGTTTGGTCAGCATTGGAGTCTTCCTATGGGATAGTTCCAGGCATCCCTGAATTATTCAGATACATTCACTTTCCACTGGACCATATCGGTGGGTGTTGGGATCAATTGGAGCTAACATATAGCTCTCAGTGTGCTCTAAATCCGAGGTCCAGCGTGGCATTTAGGCATTAATGTAGTCAAAGTCCATTATATATCCTTTTAAATTGGTTAATTATGCAACAGAGGATAAATATGCAATTGCTACAGCAAAGTTAGCCAGTCATCTCCCTTTCCACCTTCAGGGGGAAAATATAAGTGAGTTAAAAAAATAAGGTTCCTCGTGTTTTTAATGATTGTGGATTATAGGTATGGTCTTTAACACGATACCTATAATACGATATAATACGATACGATACCTATTTTGGAAATTTTTTGACACATTATTCAATATTTTTTTCTCTCTATTTATGCTACGACGCTGAAACTTGGACCAGATGAAACCCTTTTTATATACAAATCGTCAAAAAAAAGTTTGATGGAAATCAAACGAGTTTTCATTTATTGTCTATTTTTGTGAGATGAGGTAAGTTGGCCCCCTTAAACATAACGTGATAGACGGCTCCTAAAGATATCAATATAACATAAACAGCAGACCATCACGGTGTCAAGGCTTTGGTTACTGGACGCGGCCCGAGTGTAGGTTACAAGGATAATTACTGGAAATTGGATGATATTCGGCGTTACTTGCATGTTGCATGACTCGGAGCATGTTGAAATTGTTCTATAATTGATGCGTTAGTTGAGCTTTGGAGTCCATTGCACCAATAATCCCTATCATAAACGTTCAGCAGAGGGAAGGGGGGTAGCAAAGACACTTTTCGCACTGTTGCGGAAGGAGTTGGCTTTTGTTTATGCTAAGGGTGGGATGAGGGGTTCCATTTTTAGTGTGTACACTGTGGGGAAGGAACTTTCCTTTAGTGTGTGTGTGTGTGTGTGTGTGTGTGTGTGTGTGTGTGTGTGTGTGTGTGTGTGTGTGTGTGTGTGTGTGTGTGTGTGTGTGTGTGTTCACATTGGAGAAGAGTATCCTCCTTTATTGTGTGCTTGTGTACATAAGGAGAAGGGCATCCTTTATTGTGTGTTTGTGTAGATTAGAAGAAAGGCCCCTTTATTGTGTGTTTGTGTACATAAGGAGAAAGGCCCCTTTATTGTGTGTCTGTGTACATTAGAAGAAAGGCCCCTTTATTGTGTGCTTGTGTACATAAGGAGAAAGGCCCCTTTATTGTGTGTCTGTGTACATTAGAAGAAAGGCCCCTTTATTGTGTGTTTGTGTACATTAGAAGAAGAGGCCCCTTTATTGTGTGTTTGTGTTCATTAGAAGAAAGGCCCCTTTATTGTGTGTTTGTGTTCATTAGAAGAAGGGGCCCCTTTATTGTGTGTTTGTGTTCATTAGAAGAAGGGCCCCTTTATTGTGTGTTTGTGTACATTAGAAGAAGGGGCCCCTTTATTGTGTGTTTGTGTTCATTAGAAGAAGGGCCCCTTTATTGTGTGTTTGTGTACATTAGAAGAAGGGCCCCTTTATTGTGTGTCTGTGTACATTAGGAGAAGGGCCCCTTTATTGTGTGTCTGTGTACATTAGGAGAAGGGCCCCTTTATTGTGTGTCTGTGTACATTAGGAGAAGGGCCCCTTTATTGTGTGTCTGTGTACATTAGGAGAAGGGCCCCTTTATTGTGTGTCTGTATACATTGGGAGAAGGGCATCCATTAGTGTGTGTTTGTATACATTGGGAGAAGGGCACTCTTTATTGTGTGTCTGTATACATTGGGAGAAGGGCACTCTTTATTGTGTGTCTGTATACATTGGGAGAAGGGCACTCTTTATTGTGTGTCTGTATACATTGGGAGAAGGGCATCCATTAGTGTGTGTTTGTATACACTGGGAGAAGGGCACTCTTTATTGTGTGTCTGTATACATTGGGAGAAGGGCACTCTTTATTGTGTGTCTGTATACATTGGGAGAAGGGCATCCATTAGTGTGTGTTTGTATACATTAGCAGAAGGGCATCCATTAGTGTGTTTGCCTCACACTGGGAAAATGCCACTGTGGGTAATGATCTCTTATTACTGTTTGTTCTCATGTTGTGGAGGTGAGTGCAGGCAGGAGGTTCTATAACAGACCATGACCTTCGTAACCATGAACGACTGAAGTGTTTGCAAAGACTCTCGTCGTCGTTGGCTCATTAGCTAGTCTTTTTCGTCAGATAAGCCTTTCCCTGCTCCTCTTACTCCTTCAGAGATCGAGTAAAGACCTGCTAGCTAAGAGATGATTATTTGGGCAGGATAATGAGCTGTCGAGGTTTCTGTGTATACTAATTAAAGTGATTTATAGTACTTGTGGTTGAACCTTACTTTATTAAGCCACTAATAACTAGTGACTAGTCTACTTCTGACTCCTGATAGCAGGCTGATAACTTTGTTATCCTATAGCTTATGATGACCAAACGACACATCAGAAGATGGAGACACGACATCCTTTGTCTGTTATAGAAATACAAACTCTTCTCTTAGTTTATTATTACTAAATAAGGAATGTAATTAACAGGAATTGTCCACCTTGCAGTGAGAAGCATTCGTCTTTCTGCTGTCACTTAATATAACAACATTCTAACAGCTTCCATTATCATTGAGAAACATCATCTCCGACTCCTCTGACAAGCTGAAGTATACTGTTGTAGAATCTGAATAAAACTGTAATTCTGGAGACTGTGCACTCCGCTAATGTGAACTATATTCGGCACAGAACTAACACTTTTAGAACTGTTGATTAAACCACACACTAGAAGGTGAAGGGACGACGACGTTTCGGTCCGCCCTGGACCATTCTCAAGTCGATTGTGTCCATTCTCAAGTCCATTCTCACAGTCGACTTGAGAATGGTCCAGGACGGACCGAAACTTCGTCGTCCCCTTCACTTTCTAGTGTGTGGTTTGGTCAACAGATCTTCAGCCACGTTATTGTGGCTCCTCGTTTGCCTATAGCTCATAGTAAGTTAGCCATACCCAACTAGTTTTTTTATGGGAAAAAGATCAGTGCTCAGTTAACAACTAGTTCTCCAATTACTTCTGGGTGAACAGGCGCGAGCCGTTAATGATTGGCGCCTTGTTAATCCTCTTTAGCCAAGACTCCAACCCAGACCCAATCGCCACGAGATGACAAGACAATACGTAAGATTTATTGCCACAAAACTCACTGAAAAAAAAACAAATTACATTCATTCGTTATACAGATAAAATACATAAATTAAATAATTATATTTTGTGTTGTATAAAGTCAGTACGTAATATCAAATGCTAAAAAACTGAGAAGCGTTATTTGAAATACTTTTCAATACAATTTCGGATTTAGATTATCTAAATTTGTCGAATTGTTTGAGAGGATTACTAAGGATAATATTCAGTGCTTGTATGTGAATTGCTTCTCCATTTAATGCCTTTATTAACGTCTATGTCATGCACCGTTTCCACAAAGCAAACATTAATAAAGATAATGGAAGCTAATAATGTGACACTCAGTATGCTATCAAACACTTTGTGTGTCAACAAATTCATTGCAATATTGTTCTAATTGTTCTCATTCTCATCCTTTTCAAGAGTATTTCATCAGGAATTTTCAAGCACTTCTTGTTCAATTGCTGGATTGATTGTGCTTTGATTGGTTAATGGATATTTCTTATCACTTTTCTTAGATATTGGTAATCTTCTAAACCTTCTCTAGGTCTCAGGATGTACATAACCTCGTAATTGTCTGTTATTCACCGGTTCTTGCTCCAATTTCATCAGGTGTTCAGATGTTAATTCTTCATATTCCCATTATTTGTAAATCTGTTTTTATAAGGTGTTGCCCATTTGCCCGAAATTGCCAATTACTATTCATTAATTAGATGAGGTTTGACATATTTTCCTACCATGACATAAATTCTTAGAAACCCTGGACTATAATTCAGGAAAAACGGTGTTTTTCTATTCAGTGTCACCTCTGTGGAGGCCACTGAATAGATGATGGCCCTCAGGTAAATTTAGGTAAATTCAATATCGCCCCCAAAGCAATCACCTCACATGCACATTGTTCACCAATTGACCCACTTCTCTCAGCCTCAAAAAGTCTCACACTGTTATGTTTCTATCTTCTTTTTCCAATAATAACAAGTGCTTCTATTTTCTTGTGCCCCATAATTCATTCCTCTCATTCCCCGCAGAGGGAAATATTTATATTTTCTCCTGCCGCTTTGGCGGCGTTTTCACCTTTGTCTTTCGATGTGGATGACGAAGGGCTGTTGTTCAGCTATCTCGTTTGTTATCGTGTGTTATAGTGGTGTTTGGTAGTGTGTGTTATCGTGGTGCTTACAGTGTTTGGTAGTGTGTGTGTTATCGTCCTGTTTACAGTGTTTAGTAGTGTGTGTGTTATCGTGGTGTTTACAGTGTTTGGTAGTGTGTGTTATCGTGGTGTTTACAGTGTTTGGTGGTGTGTGTTATCGTCCTGTTTACAGTGTTTGGTAGTGTGTATTACCGTGGTGTTTACAGTGTTTGGTGGTGTGTGTTATCGTCCTGTTTACAGTGTTTGGTAGTGTGTGTTATCGTCCTGTTTACAGTGTTTGGTAGTGTGTGTTATCGTCCTGTTTACAGTGTTTGGTGGTGTGTGTTATCGTCCTGTTTACAGTGTTTGGTGTTGTGTTATCGTGCTGTTTACAGTGTTTGGTGTTATCCTGCTGTTTACAGTGCTGTTGCATTAGTTCCTGGTGTTAAGCGGTGTCCATTATAGTACTGTTTGCGTGTTAAACCGAATTTATTGCATACCTGGATGATGCCTGCATAATGTAATGCAGAATTTAAATTTAAATAATTGCGTAATTTAAATTAAATTTTGATTCTTATATTAAGATGATATGATTTTTTTTTAGGGTTTTTACATCTGTCGGTTGATTGAAATATGTTTATCTGACTCATTTTTCTGACGATTAATGCATAAAAGATTGAAAAGCTAATTTGTCCAGAGTTCTGAATTCTGTCCGGACATTGACTGGTGTGAGAAAAACTACGGACGTAATTCCCAACCACTTGGGCTGGACGGTAGAGCGACAGTCTCGTTTCATGCAGGCCGGCGTTCAATCCCCGACTCTCTAGTCCCCAGTGGGCTCATATTGGGCAAATGGCGTTGATATAGCAACGCTGCGACGTCAATGATGTTATTTCAACATTGATTCAACGTTACTCGTGCGTGTTCTGCCTGTTGTGTCTAGCATTTTGAGCACCGGGCATTATATTTAGGGTGTATGTGTGTAGTGATGTGATCTAGTATTCACAGGAATCCTTTGTATATATATACAACCCCCACAACAGTTGCCTAACTCCCAGGCGCATGTTTACCGTGGGTGAACAGGACCATTAGGTGAAAGCAAATGTGCCCAACCATTTGTGTTCTACCAGGAAATCGAAGGCGGGATCACCGACTGCGAATCGAGAACGAAGCCAACTGTACTACGAAGACCCTTATGTACACTTCTGTGTACGTGTGGCAAGTGTGTGTGTGTGTGTGTGTGTGTGTGTGTGTGTGTGTGTGTGTGTGTGTGTGTGTGTGTGTGTGTGTACTCGCCTAATTGTGCTGGCGGGGGTTGAGCTCTGGCTCTTTGGTCACGCCTCTCAACCGTCAATCAACAGGTGTACAGGTTCTTGAGGTGTGTGTGTGTGTGTGTGTGTGTGTGTGTGTGTGTGTGTGTGTGTGTGTGTGTGTGTGTGTGTGTGTGTGAGCGAACATAACAGCGTTGTTATAGAATGTCGTGTCTTTGTTAAATTAATATCAAAATGTAAAAAAAAAACACTAAAACAAACAACATATGATTTATTTGTTGCCATTGTTACAAAGGTGTCAAAGGCAGCATTGCAAGTCAACAAAAACATCCAGCTTATCACAAGTTCATAAAAATAAAACATAAAATAAATCGCATCGAAATTGTATTTTCTAACTACACTATAATGAACCAGTTTACTACACTTGTTTACAATACAATAGACAGATTTGTTGCTTAAAATGTCATATGATGAAACAAATCAAACAATGTTCAACATATAAATTAAGGAAGAACAAATGAACATAATAATCTTGATGTTATAATACTCTGAATCTGCTCGGATAGTCTGATGAAGACATGTTTTACTTGAAGGTTAAATAATTTACATTTGAAGCAGTAGGATTTGTTTAAATATATGTTTCACAATTGTAAGGCTTTGGTATATAATGTGTGTAATTCAGTAGAAATAATTCTCTAAATTCATGTTGAATGCAGATATAAATATATAATAGTTGTATATTATATCTTTCAGTAATGTATATATATATATATATATATATATATATATATATATATATATATATATATATATATATATATATATATATATATTTCTAACATTTTTCTTCACTGCTAGTGAAGAAAAACGTAAGAAATATTGAGAAGATTCGTGTTATAATTATTAATCTTACTCCTTCGGTCATATTCAACAACATATATATATATATATATATATATATATATATATATATATATATATATATATATATATATATATATATATATATATATATATATATATATTCAAATTAATCAATTATTCACTCAGTTTACATTGGCTCTTCAGTTGCTCAGCTCCCATATCAACACTGGTCCGAAATGTAATCCCCCAGAAAAAGAGTTCTCTCACTAATGAACGCGCGTCACGAAGATCAATGTTGCACGCTCTGGATCCTGCGATCAAACCGGGCCATATTTTCTGCCTTTGCAATCGGGGTAATTGGCGCCGGATGTAGTCTAATAAAATGCAGATATGAGATCAGAGTTGAATGGCCAATACTGGACTGTCACAAATTTCAACTTTTCCTCCTGTTTGCTTTCGTGAACAGGTGAGCAGCGGCGGATGTTGAGCATTTCGTTGCATAAGAGATGTTCTTTCCGCCTCTCCGTGCACCCAAGCACTTGGGCTGGACGGTAGAGTGACGGTTATGCTTCATGCAGGTCGGCGTTCAATCCCCCGACCGTCCACAAGTGGTTGGGCACCATTCCTTTCCCCCCGTCCCATCCTAAATCCTTATCCTGACCCCTTCCAAGTGCTATATAGTCGTAATGGCTTGGCGCTTTCCTCTCTGATAGTTCCCTTCCCTTCCCGCTTCTCAGTTCATGAATGTTGAGACATTTACATTTGATGTGAATTATGTTTATGACTAAAGTTATCTTGAAGTTATCTTGAGATGATGATTTCGGGTGTTAGCGTCCTCACGGCCCGGTCCTCGACCAGGCCTCCTTTCTGTTACACACCCCCAGGAAGCAGCCCGTAGCAGCTGTCTAACTCTCAGGTACCTATTTACTGCTATGTGAACAGGTACATCAGGGTGAAAGAAAATCTACCCATTTGTTTCCACCTCCACCGGGGATCGAACCTGGAACCTTAGGACTACGAATCCCGAACGCTGTCCACTCAGCCGTTAAGCTGGTTATATCAAATTTATTTTTCTTTTGCAATGGCGCTTTTAACAGCCCTCCCACGGTTATATATATATATATATATATATATATATATATATATATATATTATATATATATATATATATATATATATATATATATATATATATATTCATTCCTGCAAACACAACGTAGCGGTCCATAGTATTACGTTATTACAACTTGTTAGAAAGTTGTTACAACTTGCTGGTTATTTGTTACAACTTGTTAGGTGTTACTACAGGTTGTTGGAAACGTTATTGCAACGTCGTTGTTTCGTCGTGTGATTGGCGGGACACCCGTGTCGATGTGGGCTACAATTATGCAGGTTACAATGATGGTGCAGGCTACAATGATGGTACAGGCTACAGTGATGGTACAGGTTACAATGATGGTACAGGTTACAATGATGGTACAGGTTACAGTGATGGTACAGACTACAATGATGGTACAGGCTACAATGATGGTACAGGCTACAATGATGGTACAGGTTACAATGATGGTACAGGTTACAATGATGGTACAGGTTACAGTGATGGTGCAGACTACAATGATGGTACAGGCTACAATGATGGTACAGGCTACAATGATGGTACAGGTTACAATGATGGTACAGGTTACAGTGATGGTACAGACTACAATGATGGTACAGGCTACAATGATGGTACAGACTACAATGATGGTACAGGTTACAGTGATGGTACAGGCTACAGTGATGGTACAGACTACAATGATGGTACAGACTACAATGATGGTACAGACTACAATGATGGTACAGGCTACAGTGATGGTACAGGCTACAATGATGGTACAGGCTACAATGATGGTACAGGCTACAATGATGGTGCAGGCTACAATGATGGTACAGGCTACAGTGATGGTACAGGCTACAATGATGGTACAGGCTACAATGATGGTGCAGGCTACAATGATGGTACAGGCTACAATGATGGTACAGGCTACAATGATGGTACAGACTACAATGATGGTGCAGGCTACAATGATGGTACAGGCTACAATGATGGTACAGACTACAATGATGGTACAGGCTACAGTGATGGTACAGGCTACAATGATGGTACAGGCTACAATGATGGTACAGGCTACAATGATGGTACAGGCTACAATGATGGTACAGACTACAATGATGGTACAGACTACAATGATGGTACAGACTACAATGATGGTACAGACTACAATGATGGTGCAGACTACAATGATGGTACAGGCTACAATGATGGTACAGGCTACAATGATGGTACAGACTACAATGATGGTACAGGCTACAGTGATGGTACAGGCTACAATGATGGTACAGGCTACAATGATGGTACAGGCTACAATGATGGTACAGGCTACAATGATGGTACAGGCTACAATGATGGTGCAGGCTACAATGATGGTGCAGACTACAATGATGGTACAGGCTACAATGATGGTACAGGCTACAATGATGGTACAGACTACAATGATGGTGCAGACTACAATGATGGTACAGGCTACAATGATGGTGCAGGCTACAATGATGGTGCAGGCTACAATGATGGTACAGGCTACAATGATGGTACAGGCTACAATGATGGTACAGGCTACAATGATGGTGCAGGCTACAATGATGGTGCAGGCTACAATGATGGTACAGGCTACAATGATGGTACAGGCTACAATGATGGTACAGACTACAATGATGGTGCAGACTACAATGATGGTGCAGGCTACAATGATGGTACAGGCTACAATGATGGTACAGGCTACAATGATGGTACAGGCTACAATGATGCTACAGGCTACAATGAACCTACGCTAGGCCTAGCACGTGGGTTCAGCAGTCTTCGGAGGCTTAACGGCAAATCGACGAGAAGATATCAAAAATTGATATTAAAATTATATAAAAAATTGATATGAAAATGATATAAAAAATTGATATCAAAATGATATCAAAATGATATAAAAAATTTATATGAAAATGATATAAAAATTGATATAAAAAATATAAAAAATTGATATTAAAATGATATAAAAAATTGATATCAAAATGATATAAAAAATTGATATAAAAAATTTAATTAGCGACGAGTCCTGCCGTTATCATATTTTCCACAACGTATTTTATGAATTAATTGAGAAGATCAGAACAATTTCTTTTGCCCTTACTTTCTGAGCCAAATAATTAATAAATCAAAAATTAATTCCTTATTAAGGACTACTCATAGCCCAGTCGATAGAGCTTCGGCCTTACTCGCCTGGGGACCACAGTTCGAGTTTCCAACAGCCCAAGTGAATGGAATTAGTAAATTGCATCCTGGACGCTTTCTGGAAACAGTCAGAAGTGTTCAGCAAACTCTATGTTCTTTAAGTGTAACGAATAACACATGTTCCTGTTTCAAGAGGATTGGGAATCCTTTCAGACGTAGATTCGAACCCTCGTCACGGCCTTTTGTGGATTTGTTCACATATTCCTGTTCCTCTCTTACAACTATGTTGCTGTATTTTATTTTATTCTGTAAAAATCGTCTGGGTTATTTTTGTTCACTACTCTGTTCTGTATTTTATTTTAAAACAATTTAGTTTTACAATTTTTGTGAAACAAAATTTTGATACAACGAGATTCGACGAAGCTTCACACGTAACGTAATTTTTTTTGTTTTGTGTTTTTTTTTTTGTACATATACATTTTGCAACAGGGGATTGCAATCGTCTGTTCTTGTACCCACTTTTGCAAAAAAAAAAAAAAAAAAAAAAAAATCACCAGTTTCAGACGACGAGTCACAATAACGAGGCTGAAGATATGATGCCCAAACGCCGTCGTCCCTTCAGCTAAGGATTGGCGCCCAGTCAACCCTCTCTTTGGCCTGGATACGAACCTGGGCTAAATCATTCGCGAAGCGCGAGGCGAATTTGTTGCCACTGCGTCGCTAGGTGATGTGTGGTGACCAATGAGATGTAACCAGAGACGTCACGCATCATGGCGTCTGCCCTGGGATTGGTCAGCATTCGAGACAACCCTGAGATTGGTCGGCATTCGTGTCTGAACTGGGATTGGTCAGCATTCGTGACTGGCTGCCTTGACGCAAAGACTGCTTCATCCCAATGCTCCAATCACTATGAGTCTCTGAATAGAGTCATGGGTATTAGACAGTTGAGGAGAGGTGGGGGATTATCAGGGGAAAGCGACAAGCCATTACGACTATTTAGCACTTGGAAGGGGTCAGGATAAGGATTTGGGATGGGACGGAGGGAAGGAATGGTGCCCAGCCACTTGTAGACGGTCGGGGATTGAACGCCGACCTGCATGAAGCGAGACCGTCGCTCTCCCGTCCAGCTCAACTGGTTGGGCAGACAGTTGAGGAGTCATTTGCTGAATCCAAAGACAATCACGTATATTAAAACGGAATCTCTAAGTTACGTCATATATGAAACCTGGAAAATTCACAAAGAAACAGGGAAAAGATTCTAGAGTTTCGAGATTGGTGGCCGCGATTGTAAAACTGTAAAAAATTGTAAAAAATTGTAAAAAATTGTAATTGTAAAAAATATTGCCAAAAATACAATTGAGTATGAATTTTGTTTCGTAATTTGGGGAAGACATTGTCATGGCCAGAACCTGTGGGAGTCATTCTTCTGTTAATAGTAAAATTTTCTGTATATTTTTTCCTATAATAGCGTTATGAAAAGTATTATTATTTTGCGAATAAAATGCAAATAAGAAAAAAATATGTTTAATACAATTGTCAATGCTGCATTTTTATGAATCGCCATTTTCCCTTCAATTGAGACTGTTAGAGATAAAAATCATTTATCTCTAACTTAACCATAAAACTCTCAATTGCTCTTGCTATTTTTACCATTATACAGGTGAAAATTGCATTTACCCAGATGAAAAAGTTTATTGTTCTGCAATTGGAAAACGTATTTCCTACCGTTTAGTTTAGTTTATTCCTCTTTATTTATTACAACTTATTTCGATGAGAAATAAGTTGACCAGACCACACACTAGAAGGTGAAAGGACGACGACGTTTCAGTCCGTCCTGGGACCATTCCCAAGTCGATTATTGGATTGTTTCGGTCCAGGACGGACCGAAACGTCGTCGTCCCTTCACCTTCTAGTGTGTGTGTGGTCTGGTCAACATACTTTAGCCACGTTATTGTGACTCATCACCTGCATTAGAAATATATTTGTCCTTGAGGAAAAGGAGAAATTTATTTAATAAATCCACCGTGTGGTGCTGACACGGGATTTTCTGCTTCGTAACAGATTATGAAAACTTCTCATCACTTATGTATGCCACTAACATTTTTAACAACTTTTGTACAGGTCGAGGAAACTCCATGATATCGCTTCGACTATGGCATTAAAAAGCACGATGCATTTCAATGAAGTTTTTAAACAAAAGCAACGAGTCTGTTTTTTTTCCTGTCTGTAACTTCCTTTCGCCATTACATAGAAGGAAAATATGTATATGTTTTTTCTCGTTTTACAGCGTTTCTCTTCGTTTTTTTTCTCAATGAAGGTCATTGGTCTTCCGGAATACTGGTTTGTTTTATATATTTTTTAGTTGCTTCATATGCATTAAAATATTCCTTTTAATATCATATGTTTGTTCCTTTCATTACAATCTCTAGCATCGAAAAAAATAAGAAATCTTTCGATAGTCCTAACTGCTGTCTATTGTTTCATGTCTATTCGAAATTAACGAGATCAAATTTGCTAACATATTCGTGTTTTTTTTTGTAACAAATACAAGTTGAAGGAATATATTATTCTGTGTTTTTGTCAAGATAATTACAACAGGCTTCAACAAATTGGCCATGTTAAATGTTAAATCATGTTAAATTAATGGAACGATGCATTTAATGTTCATAAAAAAGAGGTTAATTATTTCCTTGACTTGTCATTTGTTTTATGTTTACTAAAAAAAATTTCTAATGATTTTTTGTTTAGTTGTTTTTTAATTTCGTCTGAACATGTTTCAGCTCATTCAAATTTATTAGTTCTTGTTGTCTGCACTTTACAAATACTTTTAGCTTTACTGAATTTTTTTGTTCTTTAAATTGTCTTCCCCAAATTTTTATTCGTGTTTTTATTTTCATATTTCTAATTAGAGTCTTTTAGTTTCACGTTCATTTGTTTATGGGAGTTGTTCATTAAGGGTTAAGAGTTGTATATGGACTTAGACATGTCAGGGTTGTAATCTTTGATTTATTATCTGTGTTGTAATGTTTAGCCCACCTGCTGTTGTAGATCTGTTGCCCACCCCTCTCTGCTGTCCATTCTCTCTGCTGCCCATTCTCTCTGCTGTCCATTCTCTCTGCTGCCCACTCTCTCTGCTGCCCACCCTGTGTGCTGCCCATTCTCTCTGCTGCCCATTCTCTCTGCTGCCCACTCTCTCTGCTGCCCATTCTCTCTGCTGCCCACCCTCTCTGCTGCCCATTCTCTCTGCTGTCCATTCTCTCTGCTGTCCATTCTCTCTGCTGTCCATTCTCTCTGCTGCCCATTCTCTCTGCTGCCCATTCTCTCTGCTGCCCACTCTCTCTGCTGCCCACCCTCTCTGCTGCCCATTCTCTCTGCTGTCCATTCTCTCTGCTGTCCATTCTCTCTGCTGCCCACTCTCTCTGCTGCCCACCCTCTCTGCTGCCCACCCTCTCTGCTGCCCACCCTCTCTGCTGCCCACCCTCTATTCTTCCATGACTTTGGACCATGACAAAGTCTTCTCTTATATAATATAGAATCAATGGTGACCACAGAGGGGTTCGATCCCCGGCGATGGTGGAAACAAATGACCAGAGTTTCTTTCATCCTAATGCACCTGTTCACCAAGCAGTAAGTAGGTACCTAGGAGTTAGACAACTGCTACGGGCTGCTTCCTGGGTGTGTGTGTGTTTTAGGGGGGGGGGGGAGAAATCAGTTGATTGATTGACAGTTGAGAGGCGGGCCCAAAGAGCCAGAGCTCAACCCCCGCAAGCACAACTAGGTGAATACACCCACCCAAAAATTCACTTAAACTAGACACAAACTATATTATCTGGTCCTAGATATAACGTAAAGTGTTATAGTTTATCTCTTCTAATCACTAATGTAAAAATCATTGTTTGAATTCCCCATTCATTCAGTTCTTAAATTCTGCCAGTGTGGATGTCTGAGGTCAGGGTATGGACCAGAGTGTATGTGTAAGGTGTTATCCAATCTTTGAATGTAAACATGTAATGAGTTCCAATCCTTTTTCTATTTAACTTAAGACGAAATATCATTAATCAGGCTCTTGAATGAAGACCTGATGTACATTCAGAGTGGATTTTGGGTGTCAGGTTATCGTGGGTTTTAAATCATCCAGAGTACTAGATTTACATTGTGGCTATGGCCAGACATAACAGCCAGAGGTTCACAGTGTGCCCAAGGCCAGCCACAACAGCCAGACACTTTTAAAGAAGCCCATCCCACCACATAAGCATCTCAAAGAAAATATATTATTATCAAAAGAGGAGGAGCAACTGGAAATAAGTCAACCTACGTACCTCAGCACTGTACTGGGGTACCTAGGTAGAACTCTTAGGAGAGGACCTATCTCTATTGATGTCTTCAGATGATAATTATCTTCAAGTTGCTGATAGAGAGGACAAAGTAAGGCCAATAACGTCCAGAAACGCCAAATATCAAACATTGTAATTTTGTACATAATGAATTGTAATGTAGATTTAAATGCTCAACAGTAAACAAGAGCAGCATTTCCTATAGTAACAGTTGCTTCAGCAGCAATATAAATAACAGTAGCAGTATCAGCATCATCATCAGCAACAGCAGCAGTATTAACAGCAACGGCTGCAGCAGCAGCAGCAACAGCAGCGGCAGTATTAGCAGCAGCAGCCACAGCAGCAGTATTAACAGCAACGGCTGCAGCAGCAGCAGCAACAGCAGCGGCAGTATTAGCAGCAACAGCAGCAGCAGCCGCAGCAGCAGTATTAACAGCAACGGCTGCAGCAGCAGCAGCAACAGCAGCGGCAGTATTAGCAGCAGCAGCAGCAGTATTAACAGCAACGGCTGCAGCAGCAGCAGCAGCAGCAGCAGCAGCAACGGCAGCAGGAGCAGCAGCAGCAGCAGCAGCAGCAGCAGCAGCAGCAGCAGTAGCAGCAGCAGTATTAGCAGCAACGGCTGCAGCAGCAGCAGCAGCAGCAGCAGCAACGGCAGCAGGAGCGGCAGCAGCAGCAGCAGCAGTATTAGCAGCAACGGCTGCAGCAGCAGCAGCAGCAGCAGCAGCAGTATTAGCAGCAACAGCAGCAGCAGCAGCAGCAGCAGCAGCAGCAGCAGTATTAGCAGCAGCAGCAGCAGCAGCAGCAGCAGCAGCAGCAGCAGGAGCGGCAGCAGCAGCAGCAGCAGTATTAGCAGCAACGGCTGCAGCAGCAGCAGCAGCAGCAGCAGCAGCAGCAGCAGTATTAGCAGCAACAGCAGCAGCAGCAGCAGCAGCAGCAGCAGCAGCAGAATCTACTACCACAGAACTCATTTTACGATGACAATAAAACATGAGGCTAAGCTGAGCAAATAGTCTCCGGTTGGTTGGTATAACGCATTAAGATAATGAGGAGTCAACAGGCTAACTAATGTGTGAGAGGAGAGGCTGGCGTAGTATGCGGGAGTGGATGAGAGAGGTGAGAATGGCTGACAGAATAAGAAGTGGGTTGCGGAGTGGGTGATGGAATAGATGAAATGGAATGGGTATGAAGAACCGGAACAGGGGAGAGAAAATGGATGCAGGAGGGTTTGAATATGTGAGAGAGGCTCTGGGAGAGTGAGAGTGGGTGAGGAATAGAATGAGGAAGAGAGGGGAACTGAGGCAGTAGAGGATAACTGAAATGGGTAATAGGTGAAATGGTTGGATAACGCAGGGGGCGAGAGGGTGAAGAATGGATAAAGTTGGTGTCGGAATTGGTGATTAAGGTACAAAGTGAGGTGAAGGATTTGAGTGTAAAAGACAAAATCTGAATTATTGAGGGACTGGATGACTCAGGGAGAAAGACTTGGAGTTGGAGACGATTGGAGTACATGGTCGTATGGAAGAGGAAAGTCTCTAGGACCACAGGGTTTATCCTAATGGGTAAAAAAAATCACTTTTAGTCTGTCTCCTATTCTTTGACCGGAAAGAGAGCTTATCAAGCCACACTCAACTATGTTGACCAGACCACACACTAGAAGGTGAAAGGACGACGACGTTTCGGTCCGTCCTAGACCATTCTCAAGTCGATTTTCAGAATGGTCCAGGACGGACCGAAACGTCGTTGTCCCTTCACCTTCTAGTGTGTGGTCTGGTCAACTTACTTTAGCCACGTTATTGTGACTCCTCGCCTGCACACTCAACTATCATCCGGGTCTTGAGAGCACTCAGAATAAACACTTTTTGAGCACTCAAAAAAAAGGTCTCCTGGTAAACTATAATGATGGGGGGGGGGGGGCTCCACCTTCATAGGTCACCAAGATACTTAATATGAGGGGAACATCACCCCTCCCACAGACGTCTTACGAAGAACCTGGGACCAGATTCACGAAGCAGTTACGCAAGTACTTACGAACGTGAACATCATTCTTCAAAGGAAAGGAGAATAACAAGTTAGTGGAGACGTTTTGGCCGCGTAGATGGCGCGGACTCTACGCTGGGGAAAGCGTGCTTCTTGAACTTTGAACCCAGAGGGAAATGAACAGTTCAACACTTTCAACGACCTGAGATATATGTCTCGCAGAGGCCTTGTGTACTCACCGAGTTGAACTCACCTATTTGTGCTTGCGGGGGTTGAGCTCTGGCTCTTTGGTCCCGCCTCTCAACTGTCAATCAACTGGTGTACAGGTTGCTGAGCCTACTGGGCTCTATCATATCTACACTTGAAGCTGTGTATGGAGTCAGCCTCCACCGCATCACTTCCTAATGCATGCCATTTGTCAATCACTCTGACATTAAAAAAGTTCTTTCTAATAATGTGTGTGTATGTGTGTGTGTGCGTGCGTGTGGTATACGTTAGTAACCAGTAGAGATACAAGGACATAGACCTTTCAGCGTCCTCTTAGTTCTAGTCCAAATCTAGCATCTATTCTGATCGGCCCACTGAATAAAACAATAATTTATTTCAATATTACCATCGACGCAACGTGTTGCCCATCAGAAGCACATGGTTGATTATAATTCCATATAGTGGAAAATCAGGAAATAAATAGGTGCCCATGTGAGGCACACACTTGGATGGTTTAAAGCACATATGTTGCTTCTGGCACGACTCTTATTCAGTTGGTAAGTTGTTAAGAGAGTCCGTGTCAAGTGCTTCAAGGCCCTCGCCATCAGAGCTCGTTAGGGTGACGCAAAGTTCTGAAGTTCTAAGAACGGGGTGGTGAAGTACGGCGGAGTAGGACAGAATATTGGTGGAAGTTTGAAACGTAATTGAGTAATTGTAGAAATGTTTGGAAATATTCCTATCCTGTAGTAGACTAGTGGTCTACATTCAGTTCATACTCAGCTAGTTGTGCTTGCGCGGGTTGAGCTTCGGAGTCTTCGGTCCAGCCTCTCAATTGTCAATCAACTGGTGTACAGATTCCTGAGCCTATTGGGGTTCTACTATATCTGTGTGCAGACGATGAGTCACAATAACGTGGCTGAAATATGTTGAGCAAACCACACACTAGAAAGTGAAGGGACGACGACGTTTCGGTCCGTCCTGGACCATTCTCAAGTCGATTTCGCTAAGAGAAGGAATTTCCTTTTGAAATGTTAGAAAACAGAGAGTTAGTCTTCTCCTCACCTCTCTCTTGCCCATTTATTGCCTTGTCTCCTTCCTTCCCTTATCAAAATCGACTTGAGAATGGTCCAGGACGGACCGAAACGTCGTCGTCCCTTCACTTTCTAGTGTGTGGTCTGGTCAACTATTATATCTGTATTTGAAACTATGTATATGGAGTCTGCCTCACCACATCACTGCCTAATGCATTCCATCTGTTAGCTACTCTGAATCATGTCATAGATTGTATGCAGACACACACACACGCACAGGGTCTGGTAGCTGAGCTGACAGCGCGCAGCACTCGTAATCCTGTGGCCCGGGTTCGATTCCTGGACTAGGCAGAAACAAATGGGCAGTTTCTTTCACCCTGATGCCCCTGTTACTTAGCAGTAAATAGGTACCTGGGAGTTAGACAGCTGTTACGGGCTGCTTCCTGGTGTGTGTGTGTGTGCGGTGGGGAAAAGAAAGTAGTTAGTAAACAATTGATTGACAGTTGAGAGGCGGGCCAAAAGAGCAAAGCTCAACCCCCGCAAACACAACTAGGTGAATAATACTAGGTGAATACAGTGACAGATTTTTTTTAATTCAATCAAGAGTTTTATAAAACAAATATATTCAAAAACCCAAACAAATTCAAATTGTGCTACATTCAAAGTGATAACAGCATAACACGCAATCACTATAATTATACACAGTCTAATTTAAATTTAGATTTAGAAACTATATTTATCAGTGACTTATACAAATCACTTCATCTGTGTCTGACACGAACAATGATCCAGCCATAGGAAATACTAACAGCTTAAATAGGGTCATTGCATTAGTGAATAAGTGGGTGCTAAGGCGGATCTTAGGAGCTTAAGACTAACCATATATAAACACATCTTAAGTACATCTTAGTGACTTACGCTCCACACGAGGCTTAAAATAGCCACTTCTTAAACCCTCGTTTTAATTCTTATTATCGTAAACGCTGTACTCTTTGTTTAAAAGTTATTATAGACCGTAAATATGAAGGAAGAGCATATTAACGTCACCTGTCCAGGGTATATCGCTATATCAGGGTTATATCAGGGTTATATATAAGGAAGCAAGAGTTTCCGCTCGCAGACCAAACTCCAGAGCACTAATACCACTCTTTTGTGCTGCGAACATTACTATACTGAAGCTCTTTATGCGTGTAAAATATGACTGTCGTAACTCTCTCCTTCCGACAGAGATTACTACACACGACCTATTTTTACGTAAAATGTGTTTCGTTAATTTTTATATAATGGTACAACTTCGAACTTCGGGAGGAATTTTTATAGTACAATAAATAAGTTGTTGACCAGACCACACACTAGAAGTTGAAGGGACGGACCGAAACGTCGTCGTCCCTTCAACTTCTAGTGTGTGGTCTGGTCAACATACTTCAGCCACGTTATTGTGACTCATCGCCTGCAATAAATAAGTTGTTTTTTTTCTTTGAATATTCATTGATGATCTTTTAAACGACGTCTGAAGTGGGGTTATCTTTAGGTTATCTTGAGATGATTTCGGGGCTTTAGTGTCCCCGCGGCCCGGTCCTCGACCATGCCTCCACCCCCAGGAAGCAGCCCGTGACAGCTGACTAACACCCAGGTACCTATTTTACTGCTAGGTAACAGGGGCATAGGGTGAAAGAAACTCTGCCCATTGTTTCTCGCCGGCGCCCGGGATCGAACCCGGGACCACAGGATCACAAGATCAGCGTGCTGTCCGCTCGGCCGACTGGCTCCTGGGAGGCAATTTCTTAATTTTTTTTATCCTGGGATCAATTTCTTTGGCAAGACAGTGATACATTATCTTTTACCTGATGTCTATGTTCCCCCTAGCAGTAAAGAGGTCTAGAGTAGGTCTGAAGAGGTCTACAAAATGCCTAACTGACCTTTTAAGAAGGTCGGTCTCGGTAGCACATTTCCCTTCACCTAATGCCTCTGTTCACCTAGTAGTAAAATGGTACTTGGGAATCAGGTAACAAGTGTGGCGTTACATCTTGAAGGGGAAAAAATCAATATTTCGACCTAGGAGAGACCTCGTCATAAGCCTAAAAATATATATTCACAGGCGTCCTGTCCCATCAAAACAGTATAGTGAGTTCAAAATCGATTTGAAAACCAATATCTTGACCCATGTGCGCGTCGAGGGAGTATGTAGTCCAAGAACTATGTATTTCTATCAACGTCGTGTCTGCAAGGAAGGCACGTACACACACACACACACACACACACACACACACACACACACACACACACACACACACACACACACACACACACACTCACACACACACACACACACAAGAATCTGTACACCAGTTGATTGACAGTTGAGAGGCGGGACCAAAGAGCCAAAGCTCAACCCCCGCAAGGACAAATAGGTAAGATTAATTAGCGTCATTAAAATCTAAATCTATAAATTCTTTATCAAGCAACTGAAATTAAATGTTTGATAATTTCTTCCATATATAGAGCAGAAGGTTAGGTGTTGATTATATGTGATTTATATGATTATATGTGATTATATATGTGACATGTGATTATATATGATTTCAATATATGTGTGGCCTTAATCCGCCAAACATACATGACGAAACTACAACTTTCGAACGAGTTTTAACACCTAACAAGTTGTAACAACCAATATAGCAAGTTGTAGTAACGTTTTAATACGTCATAAACACGTTATACCAAGATGTAACAACTTTATTACAAGTTGTAACAACTTTATGACAAGATGTTACAACTTTATTACAAGTTGTAACAACTTTATTACAAGTTGTAACAACTTTATTACAAGTTGTAACAACTTTATTACAAGTTGTAACAACTTTATTACAAGTTGTAACAACTTTATTACAAGTTGTAACAACTTTATTACAAGTTGTGACAACTTTATTACAAGTTGTAACAACTTTATTACAAGTTGTAACAACTTTATTACAAGTTGTGACAACTTTATTACAAGTTGTAACAACTTTATTACAAGTTGTAACAACTTTATTACAAGTTGTAACAACTTTATTACAAGTTGTAACAACTTTATTACAAGTTGTAACAACTTTATGACAAGATGTTACAACTTTATTACAAGTTGTAACAACTTTATTACAAGTTGTAACAACTTTATTACAAGTTGTAACAACTTTATTACAAGTTATAACAAGCGGAAAATAGGGACAGTTAAGTTGTATGTTTGCAAGGAGCTACTATCCAGTTTCAGGTCCCTTTGATTGGTTGATGAAGATTAAGCCACCCAAAAGGTGGCACGGGCATGAATAGCCCGTAATCAGGTCCCATATATGAGGCCCCGATATATAATGAATTGAGGGAGGTGACGATGGATATTATATATAGCATTATAATGTCGGGAAGAAAAACACATCAAGAATCCGATCCTGATGTGTTTGATCTTCCTGAAACAGGAGGAGGGGTCCAAGAACTATGTATTTTTTTCAGCGTCGTGTCTGCAAGGAAAGCACGCGCGCACACACACACACACACACACACACACACACACACACACACACACACACACACACACACACACACACACACACACACACACACACACACACACACAGGAATCTGTACACCAGTTGATTGACAGTTGAGAGGCGGGACCAAAGAGCCAAAGCTCAGCCCCCGCAAGTACAAATAGGTGAAATAGGTGAATACACACACACACACACCCACACACACACACTCACACACACACACACACACTCACACACACACACACACTCCAGAGTCCATACACAGAGGCAGACTCCATACACAGTTTCAAGAGTAGATATGAAAGATCCCAGTAGGCTCAGGAACCTGTACACCAGTTGATTGACAGTTGAGAAGCGGGACCAAAGAGCCAGAGCTCAACCCCCGCAAGCACAAATAGGTGAGTAGAGATTGGTGAATACACAGTTTTACCTGATGCCAGACATAGTGTTCGAGTGTTTTCCCTGTGTGGGATTAATCCGAGCTTCCTGCACTGTACACTAACTGATGAGTCGCCGGGAACTGCGGGTTCTAATAGATTTAATCCTGGTAATGGAAGATAACATGGGCGCCCATCTTCTCCACACGCTGATGAGTGGAGGGGGAGCCCAGGAGCTAAACCCCTCCACCCCAGTAATGTGGAGGAAGAGTTGGGTGAGATAAACACAAGTTTCTCTTGTATTTAGATCCAATACACCCACCATCTCCTTGACTAAATGAGAGCTCTTTGCGAGTGCTCAATATATTCCTAAGTTTGATTTCCATGTGTTGTATATTGTAGCGATGACTCCCCAGGTTATTGAGAGCTTAGCGCATGTTTGTCAACGTTGCATATGTATCAGAAATTATCGGGTTTGTGTGTGTGTGTTTGTCAAGGACTCGTTGTGTCCTCCAGTCTGGACTCTAAGATATCTTCTCCCTCGCGTTTATGTGTGGTGGAGTTGCTATAGAGTTGCCCCATTGCAATGTATATTTGACTATTTTATCAAGATTATTCCTCAGCTTCTAAACAATTTTCCGTGCAGGCGAGGAGTCACAATAACGAGGCTGAAGAATGTTGACCAGACCACACACTAGAAGGTGAGGGGACGACGACGACGTTTCGGTCCGTCCTGGACCATTCTCAAGTCGATTGTCAAGACAATCGACGTTCTATAGATAATCGACTTGAGAATAGTCCAGGACGGACCGAAACGTCGTCGTCCCTTCACCATCTAGTGTGTGTTCTAGTTAACGACAATCTTCCGTGTTTACTTGTAATGTTTCTTAATAAATCATTTTGGGTGAATAATCTAGAAATAAAAGACTTCTCACGGCCTTGTTAAAGATGGTTAGTTATGATATTTACGTTTTAAAGTGTAAAGACTGCTCTGGGGATACTATATCCTCCGAGCTATGACAAGTGCTCGTAATACTGATTAATTTTAGAGTAGTTAACAGAGTGATATACGTGATGTAATTAGAGTTAATGATAGTGGCTGCAGATTGTCAGTTTTGTGCAGGGAACTATCAGGAGAAGAGTGCTAAGCTATTATGGCTATATAACACATGGAAGGGGTTAGGAAAGGGATTTGGGATGGGACGGGAGGGATGGAATGGTGCCCAACCATTTGGACGGTCGGGGATTGAACGCCGGCCTGCATGAAGCGAGACCGTCGCTCTACCGTCCAGCCCAAGTGGTTGGGAAAGTTATGCACAATGAAAGCAAAATATGTATTAATACTAGATATTTTAATCACACGGACATACATGAAATCACATGGTAATAGACATACGTAGAAAGAGATTAAAGACAACTGATTAATTGATTGTATCCATGTCTATATAATCATACTAATGTATATTGTTAAACCAAAGGCAGATACACATATGATAACGAGTCTGCTCACATAATTATGTTATCTAAGGCTGAATGATCGTTACTGGATACAAAATATAACAACTCCCTGATTCACCATCTTAACAGCAGCTGGGAAGACCATGATTGGCTAACAAGGCCAAGTACTGTGGTGGCTGAGGAGCATCGTAACATTATATAATGTAGTAAGACGCCTCGTGAAACCCTCATTACGGAGGCTAAGGAGGAAGCGTTTGGGCAACTTCCCTACTTCAGCGCCTCGTAGGGAAAAACTCCCCCCCCCCCTTTTTTCAGACGCAATATACCTTCCTGGAGAATGTCACATTGACCAGATTTTTTAGAAAATTTAATATTTTAAATTCCAGGTGACAATGGTGTCAAAATTTTCACCCTGATTAAAAAAAAAGTTAAATTTAATTTAATGAATATTTTAGGAAGAGGTAATAGTGAGAGAAGTCAGGACACAACCTAATTATTCTAGAGTTGTTTAACCACTCAGAACGAGACAATTGACGCCTTAGGTAGTTAGAGGACGATTGTTTACAAAAGATGACCAATTTGCTCGTGAAAGAGTGTAAATAGGACAGCCAGATCGTACAAAATAGATTCAATTAGCAGTCGTTGGATATCATTAACGTCAGAGGGGGAAAAATGAGTTGCGTAGGCTGAGGAGGCGAGTAATCAACAGCCTACCAGCTATAAGCCTACCAGCATTCCTTAACAGGGGAATGACAGTGACGTCATGCCTAATTGGGTGGTTAAGTATTTGTTTTCAACAATCGGCGTCGCTCGCATAATTTAGTTGACGGAGTAACGTTGTGTGGGAGGAAGTCTTAGTTGTGTGGGAGGAACTCTCAGTTCTGTGAGAGGAACTCTCAGTTGTGTGGGAGGAACTCTCAGTTCTGTGAGAGGAACTCTCAGTTCTGTGGGAGGAACTCTCAGTTCTGTGGGAGGAACTCTCAGTTCTGTGGGAGGAACTCTCAGTTCTATGGGAGGAACTCTCAGTTCTGTGGGAGGAACTCTCAGTTCTGTGAGAGGAACTTTGAGTTCTGTGAGAGGAACTCTCAGTTCTGTGGGAGGAACTCTCAGTTCTGTGAGAGGAACTCTCAGTTCTGTGGGAGGAACTCTTAGTTCTGTGGGAGGAACTCTCAGTTCTGTGGGAGGAACTCTCAGTTGTGTGGGAGGAACTCTCAGTTCTGTGGATGAAACTCACAGTTGCGTGCGAGGAACTCTAAGTTCTGTGGGAGGAACTCTCAGTTCTGTGGGAGGAACTCTCAGTTCTGTGGGTGAAACTCTCAGTTCTGTGGGTGAAACTCTCAGTTCTGTGGGTGAAACTCTCAGTTCTGTGAGAGGAACTCTCAGTTCTGTGGGTGAAACACTTAATTGTGTGGGAGGAACTCTCAGTTCTGTGGACAGTATACTGAAACTAATCTGCCGGGTTAGCAAATTCAGTGCAGTGTGGATAACGTGAGGAAACTCGGGATTTATTTTGTATTCAGTGCAATCAGGAAAATCAGGATATTTAGTGAATTCAATGCAGTGAGGAAGTGAAGAGTTTCTGAAGAGTCAGCTCTTGGGGCTGTGTGATGACCCTCTGACGATCACGAGTACTGACGATAGTTTAGTCATTACTCACCAAGTGATTGGTGATTAGGTAAATAGGAGGAGTTCATTTACTAAGTTAGGGTGGGGATTACTTTATTTAATTATGACACAGTGTCATTGATGATCAATTAAACTATTTATTACCCATATTATGTGCGGCACACGAGCAACTGTGTCAAGCAAAGTCTTTGAGTGATGTAAAATCTTAGGAGGAGCTGAGTTTGTCTTCACATCAACGGCAGATGACACGCTACCTTGCGTTGGTTCCGTGGGTAAATATCCCCGCGGCCCGGTCTCTGACCAGGGATCCTGGGACGCTGGGAGAACCTAGCTGATCCCTAGTTAATAGAAGACGATGCTAAGAAGTGGCCAAAGACTTCTTGAATTGGTGAGTAACATTTAGTGGTTCTTTTTTAAGTCAGTTACGTAGTGTATTTAGATACTGGGTTGTGTTATGCAGTGGGAAAGTTCTTGGCAGTTCCTTGGCTTGGTGGCTGATGTCTGAGAGTTTCTTGAGCTAATCGTTGATAACACATCTTCATTGTTCCAAGTAACGAAGTTCAGTTCATAGAGGTACAAACTTACAGGAAATATTTTTGAATATTTAAGATTAAAATGAACTCGTGAGTAATTGCAAAATATAATACTTTTGAGAATTATTATATTTTTTTATTATTAATGGAGTTTTAACAAACTCAGAGTGGAAAGGCATTCATAAATTTCTGGAATGTTGTGATTATTTATGTGGAATGTTGTGGATTTAAATTATCAATAATTTGAGCAAACTGGGAGAAATTACAATCAAAATTAATTAATTTGCAATTAAATATTTTCTGGTTCATGTCTAAATTGTGACATGAATACACGATTTACTTTCATTCAAACCAGATGTGTGTGATTACATCAGTTGCTGCCACATTATATCTTATCCGTATAACATTATCAGTAGTCAAGATCACATGGGCAGCCGTGCTTCTAGGTAGACAAAATAGCCAATAGAGCCAAATGGACAAATCCACAAGGGCCGTGACGGGGATTCGAACCTGCGTCCGAAAGCATCCAGCCGGTTGTTGCATCAGGGATAAACACCTTTCGTTGGGCCCGAACGATCACCCAATGTCGGGGACCTGAAGATGTGTTTCTTAAAGTAATCAGGAGGAAATTATATATTGCAACCTGAAGGGTTTTGGTGATTCAGGAAGATTGTTCAGCTCTGAGGCTCGTAAATCAGACTGGGGAAAGGGGCCTATATTAGTTCAATTTCCGTGAAGCAGTTCTTCTGTCTATTGAGTCTATTGAGGGGTACCCGGGGAGAGGGGCCCTAAGGAGGCCTGAAACGACTGCCAAGCTATTCAGAAGGGTCTGAGGACCTTCTGAATAGCTTGGCCTGAGCTGACCCTCTGAGGCCTGGTGGTAAGAAAACTCAAGTGCATACAAATAATCCCCCAAGGAAGCACTATATTGAACTCATCAATTCATTGTACTAAAGTTCAAGCTCTGTTTAACAAAAAAATGGAGGTTTTTAACTAGCACGTATTATTTTAACTTTAAGTATTTGCCAGCGCAAATTTAAAGTTTTCATCTCTAAATTCGAAGCTACGATGATAAAATTGTATTTAAAACATAACAAGAGCACATATATTTATAATTTGTTGAGGGGGAAATGTCAGACCGGTCAGATTAAACTGTGGGGCCCGCGGACTACATGTTGCTGGCCCCTTAACCTAGCGGGACCTCGATCAACCATTTTCAGGAATTTACAAACTATGAAACTGGAATTGTTTCACTATTATAGGTCGACCTTCATCCCGTGAAGCTCTCCTGATGCAGCGACACATTGTGTCCTCAGTAGCACCTTTACTAAAGGTTTCGCCACCAAATCGAGAGGATTTTTGTGTGTTTTGTCTGTGAATAACTTGTTTTTAACTGGTGTGTGTGTGTGTGTGTGTGTGCGTGTGTGTGTGTGTGTGTGTGTGTGTGTGTGTGTGTGTGTGTGTGTGTGTGTGTGTGTGTGTGTGTGTGTGAGTGTGTGTGAGAGAGAGTTAAAGAATATAACTGAGAAAGAGAGATACACTAAGAGAGGCAGAGAAAGCGAGCGAGCAAGAGAGAGAGAGAGAGAGAGAGAGAGAGAGAGAGAGAGAGAGAGAGAGAGAGAGAGAGAGAGAGAGAGAGAGAGAGAATATTATTGAGAAAGAGAGATAGACTGAGAGAGGCTGAGAAAGCGAGCGAGCAAGAGAGCGAGCGAGCAAGAGGGAGAGAGAGAGAGAGAGAGAGAGAGAGAGAGAGAGAGAGAGAGAGCGAGCGAGCAAGAGAGAGAGAGAGAGAGAGAGAGAGAGAGAGAGAGAGAGAGAGAGAGAGAGAGAGAGAGAGAGAGAGAGAGACCCAACATTTGCTCGCAGCAGGGACAAGCAGCTGGGTGCTGGGGAGACTTGTGTAATTATGCGGCTAGACAAAAACACAGTGTTGTTGAACAGCTTTCCTCCCGCTTGTGTTTCTCTGGCACGATCCCCTGAGCACTCCCTGAAGCCTTGTGTTGCTCCCTTGTGTTGCAATGCTGAGGCCTCCCTGCCTCTGGTGCAGTCGTGATAAAGTGGATGCAGCGAAGACCTGAGTGGAAGCAACTTGAAGAAGCAACTTGAAGAAGCATCTTGAAGAAGCATCTTGAAGAAGCATCTTGAAGAAGCAACATGCACTCATGAATCTGCTTCTTTCATCTCTTTATGTTTGGGGCCCATTAAAAATGCTTTATTTCCTTAGAAGTTTCGCAAAGTAAACTAATTCAGATTTAATTAAGGGACATCAACAAAGCACTATTCATATCAACACTGCTTGTCAGAGCAGCTTCCAAGACTTCAGTTACGCGGTTTAAGAACAAATCGAGAAATAACAGCGTCAGTATAAGAGGCAATAAACTGGAAATATTGCATAAAAACCTGCTCCAGCTGCAAACAGGATATGCAAAACACATTTTTAGTTGTGCACGATTTGCATTCAAATCACAGCCAACTGCACAGCGGCCGCCCTGTGGCGGCGTGGGAAGACCCTGGACTCTGTGTTCAAGTTGCTGAAACCAAATGCGAGACCACGTTGCATAACGGATGTGCTTGTATACATTATCTGGGCCCCCGTCTGGCCTGGCTATATCACGCTATACGAGGCAAGCACAACATATAATGCCTTATTCTTTGTCATTCTGTTGTCGCAAATTATCAGCTCATGGTATATTAACGTCAGTCGCTGACGCGAGCCGTCTTGCTCCTGACGTGGCCTTTACAAGCGTCAAGTCTCTTTCTGGGCGTGGTAGTGACGGAGACGGTTTGGCTCTGATGGCTCTGCAGGACTGGGGCGGGGCAGAAATAATAACATGACACCAGAGGGAGAGAATAATGCTGTCATAGTTTAGTTGTTCAGTCTTGGGATGGGATGTGGAGGAGGAGAAGAACGGAGGTGGAGGATGACTTCAAAGAAGGAGAAGGAAATGCAAGGCTAGGAATGAGACTTAGGGTAGTTCTTCAGGCTTCCTACACCCAGTAGTTCTTCAGGCTTCCTACACCCAGTAGTTCTTCAGGCTTCCTACACCCAGTAGTTCTTCAGGCTTCCTACAGCCAGTAGTTCTTCAGGCTTATAACACCCTTAAAAGGGTCTTCAAGTATTAGCATCAAAATTTCTTTTTAACTCGCAGTGGAGTTCCTCATATTTCGTTACAACTTACCATCCGGTTCCAGCTCTCAAGCTCTGAGTGACAGCCTAATCTTTTTGGTGTGAGAATTATTTTCTGAGGCGTCACTGTTGCTTATTTTCTCAAAGTTTAATAACGCCTTTCTCATCGGCGAATTTCAGCAGAGGCAAAGAAGAACAAGAGGTTGCACCGAAAGGCAATTCAATTCTCACGTTACAGTGCAATAACCGTTGTGTAAAAGTTGTTTTTATTAGCGCAGCTGTTGATAAGCGGGAATGTACACAGGGCTCAAACTTCTTCACTTATCTAAGAGCTCTGTTAACGACCCGGATTCTTTGTTTAAAACTTTGGGAGTTACAGGTGACTTTGGAGCTCCAGGTTACAGGTTACTTTGGAGCCACAGGTTACTTTGCTTTGGGGGTGTTAGTTGGGGGGAGGAGGGAATGGGGTGGGGGGGGGGTGGTCTGTGTATATGTGTTCACGATGGGTGTGTGTATGTGTGTGTGTATTTTGGTAGGTGTATGGGGGTGTATTTTACGGTGTGGGAGATGGTTTTTCCACGTGGCAATTCATTTATGGGATGGAAATCAACATATACAGTATATATATTTTCTTCTGTCCTTGATTGACAGGGTGGATTGTGAGATGTGTGACGGGTGTGTGTGTGTGTGTGTGTGTGTGGCGGTGGTATTTGTATATATGTATGTGTAACTGCGTGTAAGTCTCCAAGTTAAAAAGGTTAAATATCACAAAAGGATTCCACAGGGAAATAGCAGTTCGGTTGAGTGAACCCCAGTGAACCAGTGAACATAGTGAACCCCGACTGAGGGAGTGCATCTTCTGACAATCACTAAGTAAAAGTGATTGACGTAAAAACCACTAATTCACTATCTCCTGGAATGTGAAGCAACCAACGACCTTTGAAGAGCTTTAAGAGTCCCTGAATCTTGCAGTAACCACCCTGAAGCCATCAACACTGCCACTCTTCTGGTCAAAAAAAGTTGTCCAGCAGCTGGACACCCTCATAAATACTGTCCAGCAGTAACCTCCCCCGCGATAGCAGCCTGACGATTAAATGCGACCTCAGCACACACACATTTACTAAAAATAAAAAAAATCTACCACTTACGGGCTATTCATGCCCGTGCCACTTCTTGTGTGGCTTAAAATTCATCAAGCAATCGTGTAAGAATTGAGGTGTGTGTGCGAGAGGTTGAAGAGTGATACATCCTGTGTGTGTGGGGTTTGTGTGCGTGTATGTGGATTTCATTGTGGAAGGGAAATTATCTGGAGAAAGCACCAAATCACTACGACTCTATAGCACTAGGTAGGGATCAGGATTTGGAATGGGACCAACCACTTGGATGCTCGGGGATTGAACACCGACTTGCACGACGGGAGACCGTCGCTCTACTCTCCAGCCCAAGTGGTTGGGCACCATTCCTTTCCCCCCGTCCCATCACAAATACTTATCCTGAACCCTTCTAAGTCCTATATAATCGTAATGGCTCTTTCTCTTGAAAGTTTCCTTCCCTTAACGCAATGAAATCCATTTACACGCGTATAAATCCCACACACAACAAATCACTCTTATTTATTTAAACCAAAACTGAAGTCTATGGACTCTGCCCATACTATTTCACATCCAGAGACATCTTTACAAAGGGGGATATTGAGGGCACACACCCTCCCCTTCAAGGCGGTAATGGGGCCCACCCTAACCGACCTACAACAATCCCGATAACACAACCCTTAATCCCCCAAAACCTTATAACGAGGATAGCCGAAGGATATCGCCTCTAACCTCGAACGAACAAACAGACATTCGCTCTAATACATAGTGTCGGGGAAAAAACAAATTTCTGTCAATGTTTCTGACGTGTGTATAATTTATGAGACTAATGACCTACGAAAAAGAACACTAAAATAAGCTATTTATACCGAGCAAATAATTTGTGTGTAGCTGAATAATTTATCAAATGGAATGATTTTCAACTAATGGAACATCACTGCTGGACTGTGGGCCATGAAGTGGGTTTGCTGCAGGGTTTGTTGAATAAGTTGTTGTAGGGTTAATTGTATGGTTTTGCATTTTTTTTTTGCATGAGCTGTTGCAAAGCTAATTGCATGGTTTGTTGCTCGGTTAATTGTCTAGTTTAACATAGTTAACTGTATGGTTTTTGCATTGTTTTGTTGCTAGGGGTAATGTATGGATTTGCATGGCTTGTTGTATGTGTCAATTGTATGGGATTCTATAGCTTTTTTTTAGCAGGTATAGTTGTTGCATAGTTTATTGCAGGGTTGATTGCATTGTTTTAGAGAGGTTGTTGTATTGTTACAGTGTATTATTGCATGAGTTATTGTATTATTTTTTACAGTGTTAGTATGATTGGCAACAGGGTTAGTTGCATGAATTGTGGCAAGATTTGCTTGCAGGGTGTGTAATGTATGTATTTTAGTTTGAATCTATTAACAGGAGTTACATGCAAGCAAGGGTTCATGGGGCAAAATATGTAGACCAAACAAGGTTTGCTTAATAGACGACACTAATTTTAGTCTAATAAACTGGATTTACAAAGCGGGGAATAACGAAGCACATATATTTTTTGGAATTAGTTGATAATTGCTGCCTTGAACAACATATTAAGGTGCCACCACTCGAAAAATATTCGACTTAGAGTTAACTACTGTGGAAGCACAAATTACATGGAAATAGGGAGTGAGCTAGGGAACAGTTGAAGTCATTATATTATATTATATTTATATAGGCATTACTATATTGGTTCATATAATAACCTTTTAAAAGTATTGTTAAGATAGCCTAGTAACTTATTAAATTAATTTGATCAAATAAAATTAACTCCAGTATGTACCTATGAGCCTAAAAAAAACGTTAAAAAAGAACTTTGTACAAAATGTTTATGAATGGGGGAAGACAATCTATAAAAACTATCAAATTGTATTAAAATGTTAAAAAAGGAGTTAAGGAAGGCAAAAATATTTTATTAATTACAAATAGTATGGTAGGAGAAGTCAAACCCTAAAGGCAATTTTTCAGTTATATCAAATACAGATTATGATAAAGAATGGACCATTAAAAACTGAGAAAAGTGAGATAACTGATAATGACAATTATATTTAAAGTTCTTTAATGATTTTACATCATGTTAAATATTTAATCTGTATTTACTAGGGAAGACCTTGACATTATTCTTCATCTAAACGAATCTGTATTGGTGTTAAAACAGTCTGGTTGACTAGTTTAGTTGTTACCAGGGAGGACGTTATTAAATTGAACAATTCAAGTCAAAATAATCCCCAGGGCTTGACGAAGTGTTTGCCAGGGTGCTGAAAGAATGCAACGAAGAGCTTAGTGAACCCTTGTTTTGATTATCTTATGAATCCTTGTAGTCGAGCAAAGAATCAGATTTGTGGAGGGTTGGTAATGTGGTTCCGATTATTAAAAAGGCAATTAGATGAACAACGTCAAAAAAAGGCTTCCAAAAACGAAAAGTTCCGTTTCGCAGTGGCTTGATCTATGTTCATTCCATGGGCTCTCATGTTCCGTCTCCTGGAAGTTATATAATATAATAGTATATCGTAGCCTGTCTCCTGGAAATTACATAATACAATACAACCCGTTCTCGCAAATTTAATAAGTCAATATTGACTTATTAAATATGTGCATAGGTGACATACTTAACATAATAGATACCCTTAAAAAGATTCATAGAAAACACCGACCTTACCTAACCTACTTAGTATGTTAAGATAAGCATCTTATTGCTTCGTAATTACAATTATTACCTAACCTATAATAGGTATAGGTTAAGTAATAATTGTAATTACGAAGCAATAAGATGCTTATCTTAAGATACTAACAAGGTTAGGTAAGGTCGGTGTTTTCTATGAATCTTTTTAAGGGTATCTATTATGTTTAGTATATCACCTATGCACGTAGTTAATAAGTCAATATTGACTTTACGAATTTGCGAGAACGGGTTGTACAATAGTATACCATGGCCTGTCTTCTGGAAATTACATAATACAATAGTATACCATGGCCTGTCTTCTGGAAATTACATAATACAATAGTATACCATGGCCTGTCTTCTGGAAATTACATAATAGTATACCGCAGCCTGTCTCCTGGAAATTACATAATACAATAGTATACCATGGCCTGTCTTCTGGAAATTACATAATAGTATACCGCAGCCTGTCTCCTGGAAATTACATAATACAATAGTATACCATGGCCTGTCTTCTGGAAATTACATAATACAATAGTATACCATGGCCTGTCTTCTGGAAATTACATAATAGTATACCGTAGCCTGTCTCCTGGAAATAGACTATGAGCTTCAGTGTAGAATAGTTCCACTTCCTGGAAGTTTCACAAATCTCTCAAGACAGATAAATTCAGCCTCTGGAAAGGAACCTACATTGGTTAGTCCCCCAAATTGCGACTTCCTGGAAGCCTGTGATACTTGGTCGAGACCACAATAGTGTTTCCTGGAAAAAAATTAGACCAGATAATCCGCCCTTGTGGAAGTCAAAGGGTTTCAGAGTGGTTTGGCTTCATTGAATTTACACAGACTTTGCCTCTTGTAAGCCATGAAAGCAAGACAGATGGAATGATTTTCTTCCTGAAGAACTGTGAGCCATGATTAGCCAAATAACACAGTTGAGTTATATATATATATATATATATATATATATATATATATATATATATATATATATATATATATATATATATATATATATATATATATATATATATATATATATATATATATATATAGAATTTTAGTAATGCATTACATTAATTACATTTGTTGCTTGGCTCAATGACAAGATAGTGGTTCTTTCAGCCTCAATCCTTATCAGAACGTCTGAAAAGGCTTTTGGGTCAAAATTGGTGTTCTGATCCAGTTCATTCTGGGCTGGAACAATCTTCACCCGCATGTGGTGAAAATTTAGAGAGAGAGAGACAATTCAATTTTTAGCAATGATGCTGAATAGATCATCAAGATCTACCCAAAGTGGCCAATTAAGGACAGAATATACTTGTGGCTGTTTGGTCTGTGGGTGAAGAACCAACACGGTGAACTAAACGAGTGTAAATGATTCCTGTGTGTTGTGTTGTCTTAGAAATGGTTTGGTGTGTGTTGCTAGCAAGTTGGTACACATCACAGTCTTTCAGAATTAATATCATCTTGCATACATTCTGTTGACCAGATATTCCTGGATTCCATTTGATAGTTTTGGCTATGTCATGGTGTCCACCCATAGGGTTTTCATGGGATACTTTGAAAATATGTTTCTTTTGTTATGTCTCGTGAAAATTCTCACATTCACTATAAGAATTAACCTCCCGATGATTTGACGAAAATTGGGTGAAAAATAAACTCAGAAGAAAACTCAAGAATAATTTCAAGACGATTAGATGGTCTTCTTTTCACCGGGGAGGAAGAAGATAGTCTTCTTAGCACTAATAACTTTAACAACTTCCTTCCCAGTAACATTTCAAGACGGTCTTCTTGGCAGATACAGTTTAATGCTGAAAAGTGTAAAGTTCTGAGGATAAACAATGATGATAGAGTTACAAGATATCAGCCGGATGGTGTTGAGATAGCGAAGGCTGACTGAGAAAAAAGATCTGGAGATAATTAATATTAGGAAAATAAAGACAAAAAAATCAATTCATAAAATGTTCGAAATAAGGTAAATAGGACACTGGAATTTTTGTTTATAGAAGTTTAAACAATAAATCATCCGTTGTTATTCTTCAGCTTTATCATGTTCTTGTTAGGCCCCATTTAGATTATGCAGAACTTCATAATGTCGTAATCATGTCCCCTTCATCTCCATATGCAGTTCAGTTTTGGTCGCCATATTATAAACATAAATTCACTAGAACGCTTTCAGCGAAGGATGACAAAGTTAAGCCCACAAACCGCAAAGTAAAAACATTTCATATGAAGATTGTTAATGTATTTGTTGCAGGTTTGTGCAACAAATAATCATTGTTGTTTGAAGTATTTTTTAAGCAAAAAAAAAATTTAGATTCTCTAGAATGTCTCTAGTCATCTAGCAATAAATAGGACCCGGATAGTTAGGAATCTGTTATTGGCCTTGCATACTAGGGAAAAGTCAGTTGTTCGACCTTAGGAAGACCATGATACAATCCTGAGATATACATATACACAGACTTCCTGTCCCCGATAAAAAATATATATAATTTTATAATTTACATGTGTGTGGCTACCAGCTCCTGATAACACTATCTTCAACAGATAAACAAAATAAATTTCGTTTCTAAACTAGTGAGTATAAATAGAAAACAGAATATATATATATATATATATATATATATATATATATATATGTATATATATATATATATATACATATATATATATATATATGTATATATATATATATATATATATATATATATATATATATATATATATGTATATATATATATATATATATATATATATATATATATATATATATATATATATATATATATATATATATATATAAAGAAAAAATAGACATAGAAATATATATATATATATATATATATATATATATATATATATATATATGTATATATATATATATATATATATATACATATATATATATATATGTATATATATATATATATATATATATATATATATATATATATATATATATATATGTATATATATATATATATATATATATATATATATATATAAAGAAAAAATAGACATAGAAATATATATATATATATATATATATATATATATATATATATATATATATATATATATATATATATATATATGTATATATATATATATATATATATATATATATATATACATATATATATATATGTATATATATATATATATATATATATATATATATATGTATATATATATATATATATATATATATATATATATATATATATATATATATATATATATATATGTCGTACCTAGTAGCCAGAACTCACTTCTCAGCCTACTATTCAAGGCCCGATTTGCCTAATAAGCCAAGTTTTCCTGAATTAATATATTTACTATAATGTTTTTCTTATGAAATGATAAAGCAACCCTTTTCTCTATGTATGAGGTCAATTTTTTTTATTGGAGTTAAAATTAACGTAGATATATGACCGAACCTAACCAACCCTACCTAACCTAACCTAACCTATCTTTATAGGTTAGGTTAGGTTAGGTAGCCAAAAAAAGCTAGGTTAGGTTAGGTTAGGTAGGTTAGGTAGACGAAAAAACATTAATTCATGAAAACTTGGCTTATTAGGCAAATCGGGCCTTGAATAGTAGGCTGAGAAGTGCGTTCTGGCTATTAGGTACGACATATATATATATATATATATATATATATAAAGAAAAAATAGACATAGAAATATATATATATATATATATATATATATATATATATATATATATATATATATATATATATATATATATATATATATATATATATATATATATATGTCGTACCTAGTAGCCAGAACGCACTTCTCAGCCTACTATGCAAGGCCCGATTTGCCTAATAAGCCAAGTTTTCCTGAATTAATATATTTTCTCTAATTTTTTTCTTATGAAATGATAAAGCTACCCATTTCATTATGTATGAAGTCAATTTTTTTTTATTGGAGTTAAAATTAACGTAGATATATGACCGAACCTAACCAACCCTACCTAACCTAACCTAACCTATCTCTATATGTTAGGTTAGGTTAGGTAGCAGAAAAAGTTAGGTTAGGTTAGGTTAGGTAGGTTAGGTAGTCGAAAACACATTAATTCATGAAAACTTGGCTTATTAGGCAAATCGGGCCTTGCATAGTAGGCTGAGAAGTGCGTTCTGGCTACTAGGTACGACATATATATATAAATATATATATATATATATATATATATATATATATATATATATATATATATATATATATATATATATATATATATATATATGCGTATGTGAAGTCTTCTGTCCCTCAGGCTTTTGTGGCATTAAATCCCTGAATTATTATGTGAATTCTAAACGACTTAAGCCCCTATGGAGTTTTATGCAATAAGCCTACCCAGAGGGAAGCTTTAATAAACATACCAATGATAATTGTATATTAATATTTTTTGTATATACATTATCATTAATTATCGGACTGAATGTATATTTTCCTGAAATGTTGACTAGCTTTAATCTGCTGCTGAAAATATCAGGTTGTATACTCAAAGCAATATGTCATTCCACATATAATATGTGTCATACCACAAACAACGGCATAACGCAAACAATATGTGTTATTCTAACAAAAAAAATATGTGTTATGCCACAACAAATACGTCATATTGCAAACAATATTACGAACTATTGTGTATCATGCTAAAACCAATATGTGACATTCCGTTACTAATATGTGTCATACCACATATATTTTGTCATGTCTTGGTGTTTTTCGGTTGGAATATTGCTTCTTTCTGTACATTGTAAATTCCTTTTAAATTTTCATGTCGTAATCATGTCCCATTCATTCCATCTTTGGCTTGCGTGATGCCTTGTCGAATATTTCTTGATTTTTTCTTGTTTTACGTTATGCTTTCTTGTTTGACTTAGGGGAGGGGGGGAGGGTGGTGGTTTACTTGAGCTGCATGCTAAAGAATGTGTCTCACGTAGGTTGTTTTTTAAGCTCATTGGAGGTTTCTTTAAGTTCCTGAAAGCTATTCAGATATTGGCCTGGTTAGCATTTGTTTACCAATGTTATTTGCTTGTATGTTCCTTTAATTCTCGGTTTAGTGCCTAATGCCACGTTTTTTCATATTTTTCATTTTTTCATATTTTCATATTTTCTCCCTCCTGTTATTACTTTGTATTTGACTGGGTTAAAGTCGAGGAGAAATTGTTAGGTCGTTACCCAGTGGCTGTTGGACGATGAGGTCACGTGACGTCACGGAAGAGTTAGGACTATTTAACAACATCAATTCTTGAACATTCGGGCACCAGGAAATAGGAAAATGCCCCCTTACCTTGTACCTATTTGTTCGCATTCTAGTAAAGGTACACATGCTGTAAACAGTCCTAAATAGGTATCGATAGGGAATGACTCTCATATCGGATGTATAGACCTTTATAATAGATTTTAGCAGTGCTAAAAATAGATGATAAAATTATAAACCATGTTGACTAGGACCACACAATGGCAAGTGAAGGGACGACGACGTTTCGGTCCGTCCTGGACTATTCTCAAGTCGATTGTGAGAATGGTCCAGGACGGATCGAAACGTCGTCGTCCCTTCACTTTCAAGTGTGTGTGGTTTGGTCAACATATTTCAGCCACGTTATTGTGACTCCTCGTCTGCTTATAAACCGTATCAGCAAATTTACAGGTGAAAGACATCTTTGGGAAGCGAAAATGTAATATTGAATCCTTTCAAATGATCTGTATTAGCTCCAAAAAATGATCAAAACCTATGCAAATGTTCTTCAATACAGAACATTTTAATACCTTACATATAGGGTCTAACAATGGGCTTCGTTACAACAATACGAAAATGCTGTAAATTTTAAAAGAACATAACAGCATAATAATCCAGAAAACATCGAAAGTTCCTCAGTATTTTGGACCTGCCTTAAAAAAAAAGAGCCAAACTTTTGGAATAATGAAACAAAAGTTTGACTTCTAGGAAAAATAAATGTGTTGTTCAGCTGAACAGTTTACCAGTACATCCCATCTGGACTACTGTATCCTTACATGGTGACTTCTCTTTTAATAGCCAAATCTGCTCAGAAAGACAATTTCAGACACAACAAGGCTGATCTTATCGAGATCTTTAACTTATTGAAAACAAATCAGGAAAACATTAACCAGATAGCTTTGAAAGCTAAACTGTATCTCATACAAGAGGCAACAGCTTCAAGCTCAACAAGCCACATGTCTTCACTTAGAACATAATTACACAAGGTAATTAACCCATGGTACTTCCTACCCTCCATATCCCTCAATATCATGTCAGAACTCCTGCTCAAAATACTGCTAGAAAACATCCTCATGTTATAATTGAGGGACCTTTGACAAACCGCTGGGATCCTGTCCCCGTCTGGACCACTAGAGATGATGGCTCTCAGGTAAATTGAGGTAAACAACACCATGATGATCACATATAACACAGAGATCAACACAGGACCAATAGACCAACATAGCATCAATAGACCAACATAGCAACAATAGACCAACATAGCAACAATAGACCAACATACCAGAAGTATAACATAGTCTGTAGAGACCAACATAGCTCTATGAGACCAATGTGGCCTGACGAGAATAACCTGTGATGACCAAACCACACATCAAAAAGTGGAGAAAGGACGACGTTTCGGTCCGTTTTGGACCATTATCAAGTCGCGTCTTGATAATATTCTTTGCTGCAAGACCAACATATCACCATCAGACCAATATAGCACACACACAGATGAACATAACACACACAGCCCAACACAGCACCACCACACCAACTTAGCACCACACACACACACACACACACACACACACACACACACACACACACACACACACACACACACACACACACACACACACACACACACACACACACACACACACACACACCTAGAGAACAGCACCAGCCATTCACACGACACCGATACAATTAAGCATTAAACACCTGCCATTCATCCCAACTTAGGATACAAACTTTCCCATGAATACAGACATTGAGAACTTGTTGAATACATTTGCCTCGGCTGCGTCAGTTCTCTTAAAGTTTATTAAAACAAAACCAATACGGCTGTTATATGGTAGGTCAATCTCTTATATGACAAGTCAAGTTCTTATATAACAAGTTCTTTTATGTTTTACGATTAAGCAAAAATAGATCAAATTAAGGTGTTAAACGTCAAATTATACTGTGGCAAGGCAGTTCCCGCCCCAATAATGGTGTTGTATTGCAGTTAATGGTGTGAAGGTCTTGTTAATGGTGTGAGGAAGTTTGTAATTAAGGACCTCCCCCTTCAGTGTCCTTATTTGACTATGTGATGAATTATTGATCATCTGTTTGGGAGGGCGGGCGGTAGATGTTCCAGGATTCCATTTGATAGTTTTGGCTATGTTATGGTGTCCACTCATAGGGTTTTCAGTGGGATACTTTGAAGATATGTTTCTTATGTTATGTCTCGTGAAAATTCTCACATTCACTATAAGAATTATAGGGAATTATAGTTTACCAGGTTTTGGAATGGAGAATAGAGGGCAGTTAGATAATTATCATGAGAAATCATTAAGCCATTACGACTATATATCACTTGGAAAGGATAAGAATCTAGGATAGGACGGAGGAAGGATTGGTGTTCAATCATTTGGACGGTCGGGGATTGAACGCCGACTTGCATGAATCGAGGCTCTACCGTCCAGTTCAAGTTTGTGCCGAATACAGGCACGTTATTTTTTAAATCTGAATTGAGGGGTATACCAGTAGGCCTATTGAGAAAAAGGGGATACGAAGGCATGTTTACTGGTAGCTATGTAGGAAAGACAACAAAAGATTATGTTATTTATGTGTTCGGAGCCCCAGAATGAAAATCTACCATCAGAAGATGCGTTTTGCAATGTCCATATCTGAATGATAAAACTTTATGCACTCGGAGCAGAAAAAATATTAACTTTATGTAGTGTAGCACTGGGGTCAACCCCTTTTAAAGGGGGGGGGCAATGGAGCCAACCCTGAACCCCCCTATAACGCACCCCCATCCTCCCACAACTAGGAGTTTTCACTTAGAAAAATGGTCAAAGAAAAATAAATGGGAATGCAGGATTTTCTTTTCCTTTCAGAATCAAGATGAAAGGTTTTCAGGTAGTTTTGTAATTTATGTACTTTTTTACCTGTAATTTACAGGTCTCACGCAAGTATTGATCAATGTGTTTTAGATCATTCATCATTAATCTGACAGGATCATCTATAAAGCATTGATCAGAGTGGGAAGTCTGACACTTGAATGACCAAGGAAAAAAACTAGAATTTATGGACAGATAATCTAAGACAGAGTCTTAGATTATCTTTCTGTTAATCTACATTCCCTCTAAATATTGAAATACATCCATGCAGTTGTATATAGATAAGGAATAATATTCATGCATTATATTAAAATGAGAAATTATACATTTAATCTAGTCTTATTTAGGCCGTAAGATTAACGTTGGGTGCTTAGGAAGATTTATTAAACAGTTAAATATAGAATTATATTTATACATATATATAAATCATAATAATTATTATGATTTTCATAATAAAATTATGAAAATCTCCTTAAATTTAGATTTACCACGAGACTTCATCTTATTTCATGCTGCACTAGACAATATTTTCGTTATTGAAGACTTTTAATATCTAGTAGAAGCTGCTATTCATGCTGGAAATTTTTAAATATATATCACTTTTCGAACGCAATTTATTGCAGCGCCTCACGTTGCAATATTGCAACCAATCCTGCTAGCCAGTTTGCCATGTATGCATTATATACTTATTAGCGATTGGGAAAGTCTCATTTCAACCATTTACTGGCTAATCCTTTACTTGTGTGGCTGGTTATTCAAGCTGGTTGATATATATTATTATGTATTATATATCTTGCATTATTCAAGACTAAATAGTATGTTTACTTAATCCAGCCTAACCTACTTTATTAACCAAACTTAGTACTAGCCATGTCAAAAATATGGCCAGATAGATAACTTAACTTAAAGTTAACTTAGGTCATTTGCAGACGAGGAGTCACAATAACGTGGCTGAAATATGTTAAACCAAACCACACACTAGAAAGTGAAGGGACGACGACGTTTCGGATCCGTCCTTGGACCATTCTCAAGTCATTTGTGAATGATCCAGGACAGACCGAAACGTCGTTGTCCCTTCACTTTCTAGTGTGTAGTTTGGTCAACTTAGGTCATTTACATCAAATTTTCCTTTTATTATTAATTCTCTCTAACAATTCATATGTTCCATGAAATTCATATGGAAGAGCATATACTTATTTGTCATTGAAACAAGACATACAATTCGTCTCATGGTACTGTAGTTGGATATGTCTGCAATGCATTCTCTAATTATTAATATTAATTATTAATTATCTTCACCACAAACGTTTAAGCACAAGTCTCATTTATGTTTTGGTCATAATGTGCACTGTCAAATATTTTTTTGGAGTAATATTTTCATAGTTAATATATCATAGAGTCTCTTGCAAGACCAAGATTAAGAAAACTTTGAAGTATTTTCAAACAAGTGCTTTCTGGTGACTAATTATTTAGATTTAGAAGATGCGGTTAATTTTTTTTTAAGAACTTGTGTATTCTTGGCTGTCACTAGAATAGGCACTCTGTCACTTGAGTGTGTTGGCACTCCTCTCTCTAGAGTGTAAAGGCACTCCTGTCACTAGAGTGTAAAGGCACTCCTGTCTCTAGAGTGCCTAGGCACTCCTGTCACTAGAGTGTAAAGGCACTCCTGTCTCTAGAGTGCCTAGGCACTCCTGTCACTAGAGTGTAAAGGCACTCCTGTCTCTAGAGTGCCTAGGCACTCCTGTCACTAGAGTGTAAAAGCACTCCTGTCTCTAGAGTGCCTAGGCACTCCTGTCACCTCACCTCGGCCATAATGCACAAAATCTCACACAACTCCAAGGACAAATATAGAACATCTTTATTGTTTTTTCACACCAATCCCGTTATCACTGTATTATTCCCACCAAAATTTCCCCACCAAGATAGCAGGAGACCTCAACACACACTGAAGCGATAACTAACAACACACAGTGATCTTATTTTTTCCCTCCCATCTTGCTTTGTCATTCACAGTCCAACAGACAGTGCATGACGGCTCATATTCTCGTTCATGCATTCACAACCATCTCTTGCAACAGTGTGCTACACAATGGGGGCGTTCAGGTAGGGAATATAAAGATTTCGCTCTTTGTAAAATGGCGAATTTGCATTACAATGGAAGCTGAACGACAGTTGATCGTCTTTTTTGTTAACCAATTTCTGGGTGCTTGTGGAGGTACAGGTTTTGGGGTTTGAGTTCGTTTTTGGGGTTGACTTTGGATTCCGGTATGGGCATGGTTTTTGCCTGAGGTTTGGGTATGGTTTTTGCCTGAGGTTTGGGTATGGTATTTGCCTGAGGTTTGGGTATGGTATTTGCCTGAGGTTTGGGTATGGTATTTGCCTGAGGTTTGGGTATGGTATTTGCCTGAGGTTTGGGTATGATATTTGCCTGAGGTTTGAGTATGGTATTTGCCTGAGGTTTGGGTATGGTTTTTGCCTGAGGTTTGGGTATGGTTTTTGCCTGAGGTTTGGGTATGGTTTTTGCCTGAGGTTTGGGCATGGTATTTGCCTGAGGTTTGGGTATGGTATTTGCCTGAGGTTTGGGTATGGTATTTGCCTGAGGTTTGGGCATGGAATTTGCCTGGGGTTTGGGCTCTGGCTTTGGGTTTGGGTTTGATGTCTGCCTGGAGTTTCTCTTCGGGATCTCACTTGTAGGCTTGGCTTTCCACAGCTTCATAAACTCGGAATTAAGATTGAGCTTGGGCCAAAGAAATGGGTTTGGGTTGTGAATACAATTGGCTTGGGACTTATATTTAGGATGTGTCGTCGATTTGGGGTTAGTAACGCGCTCGGATTTGAATTTTGGACTTAGTATCAGGCTTAGTTTAGCACTGAACTAGCATGTGACTAGTTCAGCAATTAGCCACATGCTGAGCAAATGGATAGACTTCGGCCTTAAATTAAGCAAATATCCTTCCTAGACTATATTTCTTATCTTGAGGTTATCTTGAGATGATTTCGGGGCTTTTAGTGTCCCCGCGGCCCGGTCCTCGACCAGGCCTCCACCCCCAGGAAGCAGCCCGTGACAGCTGACTAACTCCCAGGTACCTACTTACTGCTAGGTAACAGGGGCATTCAGGGTGAAAGAAACTTTACCCATTTGTTTCTGCCTTTTGTTGCTTCATACCTTCTCACCTTCATTCTCTTTTTCCTACATTCCTCCCTCCTTGATTTTCCCTTTTTCATTCATTCCCTCTTTTCCCACCAATGTGGGGATCTCTCTCCAAATCCCCTTTCTACAACCTAAAAAGTACCCAAACAAGAAGACATTTGGAAAGATCCAAGATTTACGAGTAGACAAGAACGCTAAATAATAGAAATGAGTCATAAGGACTGATTAAGGAAACTAAAACTAACTACATTAGAAGAGAAAAGATGTAAAGGCAATATGATAAGAGATTAGAAGATAATTGAATGGACTAGATAAAGGCGAAGACAATATATAGGAACGAGGAAATTGCATTAACATTAGGCGCTGATGTAGAGGGGAATACAGGTGAATCTTGTGTTTACAGGATTCAAGTTTCACAGATGAAACTTTAGGGAATATATCGTATAGTTACGTTCAAGTGAATAGGAACGATAAGAAGTGGAAGAAGATATTATTCACAGGATCATTCACGACTGAGTTTTAGATTATCGTGGATGCGTCAATGTAATATGTAATACCTACGAGGCGGAGCCCAGGAGCTGAATCTTGCTCCCGTTAGCCATAACCAAGTAATAGGCTATAACACCATTCTCCTTAAAACCTCCCCAGCACACTGGACTTGTGATCCTGTGGTCCTGGGTTCGATCCCAGGCGCAGGCGAGAAACAATGGGCAGAGTTTCTTACACCCTATGCCCCCTGTTACCTAGCAGTAAAATAGGTACCTGGGTGTTAGTCAGCTGTCACAAGGCTGCTTCCTGGGGGTGGAGGCCTGGTCGAGGACCGGGCCGCGGGGACACTAAAAAAGCCCCGAAATCATCTCAAGATAACCTAAAGATAACTCTTCCCTAACACCTTCCTCCACCCTACCTTTCCCCCCTTCCTACAGTAACACCCACCCCCTCCCCATCACCTTTCCTCTCCCTCCCTTCCTCTCCCGTGAGTTTACCCCACGGTAAACTCACTAGACCTATGAACAGTGTGTAAACTATCACCATGAACCTGAGAGTGGAGATTGCTCAGAGGGAAGAGTTGAAGTGGTCTCGGCACGGACGGCTCAGACCCAGCCCTTCGTCATCCAAAACTTTTACAAAGGACATTTTGCCAGAGCAGAGTATATATATTTCAGGCAAACTTCCTCACTGCAGGAAGATGATGGGAAGAGAGAGAGAGAGAGAGGGAGGGAGAGAGAGAGAGAGAGAGAGAGAGAGAGAGAGAGAGAGAGAGAGAGAGAGAGAGAGAGAGAGAGAGACAGAGACAGAGAGGATTAAAGAAAGGGGAAAGTAAAGAAAGAGTAGGAAAAGCAAGGAGGGGGGAAAGGATAAGAAATAAGAGAGACACACAGAGAGGATTAAAGAAAGGGGAAAGTAAAGAAGGAGTAGGAAAAGCAAGGAGGGAGGAAAAGGATGAGAAATAAAAGAGAGAGAGAGAGGAAGAGAGATAAATAAGAAGCAAAGGTTCAGTCAAACACAAAAGGAGATCAAGTTCCCATTGAACAAGAAAATATGATCCTCTTTAAGAAACACTAAACAACGCCCACCTGACTCACACAAGCAGGAAAAAAAGAGCCCCAACCACAAGAGAAAATTTTTATGAAGAGAACCACTATGCAAAATCTTGATATTTTGTATCGCAGACGGTGACTTTATAGGCTAATTAAAATCAATGACTCTTACATTTTGAAAGCTTATTGTATATGAAAGTGAGGGAGGGGGGGGGGGGGGAATTCAGTTACCTGGAAAGTGAGTGCATGTAGTGCATGTATACATGTGAAGGCGTGTATACTGAACTCGTGAACATTGCATACAAGGCTATACACTTGAAGAATATGTGTATCAATAGGGCGAAAGAAACAATGAAAGTGAAGTATGAGAAGAAAGCACCAACCCAGTATGATTATATTGCACTTGGATATGGATTTGTAATGGGACGGGGGGAAAGGAATAGTGCCCAACCATTTGGACGGTCGGGGATTGAACGCCGATCTGCATAAAGCGAGACTGTCGCTCTACCGTCCGTCTCAGGTAGGACAAATAGAGTGCGAGAGAAAAGGAGAGAGAGAAAGAGGAAAAGAGAGATCGAGAGAACGAGTAACAGAACGATAGAGAAAGAGAGAAGGTAGAGAAAGGTTTGTTTTGGCTTTGGTTTGTTGGTGTGTCTATGTCCTTCGTTTGTGTATTTGTTGGTGTGTCTATGTCCTTCGCTTGTGTGTTTGTTGGTGCGTCTATGTCCTTCGTTTGTGTGTTTGTTGGTGTGTCTATGTCCTTCGCTTGTGTGTTTGTTGGTGTGTCTATGTCCTTCGTTTGTGTGTTTGTTGGTGCGTCTATGTCCTTCGTTTGTGTGTTTGTTGGTGCGTCTATGTCCTTCGTTTGTGTATTTGTTGGTGTGTCTATGTCCTTCGTTTGTGTGTTTGTTGGTGTGTCTATGTCCTTCGTTTGTGTGTTTGTTGGTGCGTCTATGTCCTTCGCTTGTGTGTTTGTTGGTCCCTTTCAACCCCATTGTTGTCCTGTAGAATATCAAGAGTTGACATAACCCATGAGCAATCTATATACATCCATATATATATATCAACTAATTCATAAATATACACAGCCCATGGGCTGTGTATATACATCTATATATATCAACCAATTCATAAATATGTTTATTCCAATGTATACATATCCGATATTCAATCTATATAGAAAACCAACTGCTTATTCATTAATTAACTTTTCATATTATTTTTATTCAGATGAACCTTTAACTATACAATTAAATCCTTCATTATTCCAGTCAAATCATAATAATTTCAGAGCGTGAATTAAAAAATTGGATATCATATGGTAAATTTGCATTTAATTAGTATTTTACATGTGAACTAAATTATGAGGGAATTACCAGTAAAAAATACACCTTTATCAAAAGAGTAATTATGTAAAATAAAATGGGGAAATAATAATGTGTTAAAATAACATGTATGTCATTTGTCAAATAATATCGTGGAAAATATCAAAATTAATTCAGTTTTAAATGACCTCGCATTGCTTAATATATATATATATATATATATATATATATATATATATATATATATATATATATATATATATATATATATATATATATATATATATATATATATATGTCGTACCTAGTAGCCAGAACGCACTTCTCAGCATACTATGCAAGGCCCGATTTGCCTAATAAGCCAAGTTTTCATGAATTAATTGTTTTTCGACTACCTAACCTAACCTAACCTAACTTTTTCGGCTACCTAACCTAACCTAACCTATAAAGATAGGTTAGGTTAGGTTAGGTAGGGTTGGTTAGGTTCGGTCATATATATACGTTAATTTTAACTCCAATGAAAAAAAATTGACCTCATACATAATGAAATGGGTAGCTTTATCATTTCATAAGAAAAAAATTAGAGAAAATATATTAATTCAGGAAAACTTGGCTTATTAGGCAAATCGGGCCTTGCATAGCAGACCGAGTACGACGTTCTGGCTACTAGGTACAACATATATATATATATATATATATATATATATATATATATATATATATATATATATATATATATATATATATATATATAATATTATATGCGGAAAAACCACATGTGAAAAATAGAGAATGCTAAACGCGTTATTTTGCTCAATTCGGCTTCATCAGAGCATTTTTAGAAGGCTCTTTGATTCTAAAAATGCTCTGATGAAGGCGAATCGAGCCGAAAACGCGTTTAGCATTCTCTATTTTCACATGTAGTTTTTCAGCATACTTGAATCAGTGTTTTTATGATCGTTGTTGCATATATATATATACACAAACAGCAAGGAACATGTGGACTATCAACACAAGTAGATCATCACCAGAAATACCCCAAAACAAACAACACTAAAATAGTCAAGAGACACAAGGACTCCTTGAGACTAGACATCAACAAGGCACTCCACATCTCAACTACCCAACCACCACCATCATCATCATCAGCAGGAGCAGCCTGCTGACACCCAGCTACACTTTGCCATATTGCTGCCTCAGACAAAACATCCATCACTCTTTCACAGCCACTATTGAAAATGGCAAAGGGTGGTGGGCCCTATTGGGTTTGAAACTACCTCATAGTGTGGTAGTTTCACCGGGCTGTCGATTATGTGTTCTGCTGCTCTAGAAATAGTGTATTATAGTGTATATAGTGTATTATAGTGTATATAGTGTATTTTATAGTGTGTAAATAGTGTATTTCGGGCTATTCATGCCCGTGCCACCTCTTGGGTGGCTTAATCTTCATCAATCAATCAATCAGTAGTGTTTCCTTTTGTCTTCTGTCTTTGAAAATGTTGACCGGGTCAATGAAACGCATCTCAGAGCGTCAGGTTATAATTAAACTGTAACACGAACTTTGGATAAGTCATTTTCTAACTCCCTTCGCAAGAGAATAACAATATTGAAGGTTCGTCCTAGAAACAGCGATCTTATCTTTTCTGCCATTTTCAATAATATATTCTCTAGTAACTCCTGAAGGATTCGAACTTGGGCCGCCAGTGTGTAGTGTTCTGTGGCCCAGGTTCGAATCCTTGATGGATCATTAGAGTATTGTCGATAAAACTGATACTTAAGTACCATTCAATCTAAACACTATTTGGGCATAGCGAAACATTATAAAAATAATGGGGAGATTAAATGTTAATGTAACATTTCTGTAGAAAACATAAATATGTTTGACAGCTAATAGTTGCATTTGGGAGCTGGTGACTTAAAAAATAAATTAGGAATGAAAGAATAGTGATATAACAAAATTAAAAAGGGGGAAAAACAATGTGAAGCGCCCGGAAGAGAGAGAATGAGAGAGAGAGAGAGAGAGAGAGAGAGAGAGAGAGAGAGAGAGAGAGAGAGAGAGAGAGAGAGAGAGAGAGAGAGAGAGAGAGAGAGAGAGAGGAAGACCGATTGAAAGAGAAATAGAGATAATAAGAGGTAACATAGCAAAGCTGAACTTTAATGAGGCGAGAGTGATAAACTGAAGAAGAAATAAAGATGGAAGAGAGACAAATGAGGCGTGAAAAAGAGGAAGGAGATGGGAGGGAAGAGTTTAAACGCCCAGAACTAGTAGAGATAAAGTTGGTCACTGAAAGTCAGATCCAGAGATAAAGTTGGACACAGACATTAGTGCACTATGTAAAAATTACCACACAGGATGCCAAAGATAATGGTATGACTCAGATAACGGGGCGCCACAGATAAGTAATACCAGGAAACAAGGAATACCACAGAAAAGTGTACCACAGGAGACCCAGACAGGAACATGACACAAACACAGCCAGTCTAAGACTCATCCAAGAACTGTGGAACACTCTGTCGCTTCCTTGAAGACCAGTGTCGGTAGATCCTCTTGCTGTGCCTCAAATATCACACAAATAACTAGAAATGGAATGTTGAAAGTTAAAGATGAAAATTAACAGCAAAATCAACACAACAGAAGCAGAGGGAAAACTTATTCCCCTACCAGGACAGATGGCAAATCATTAACAGCTTCATTAACATGTGTATAATCAAATTTAACACTTGTATAATTTACAGGTGTATCAATTGGGTCCCAAAACGCAGGAAATAGACAATGGATTATCGCCAATCTTCCTCCCTCAATGGTACCCTGATCACTGCATCATGATAGCAGGACAATAATCTCTACTTTAATCACTATTCACATTATCGTGTAACATACAAGATCAATCTTGATCATGGCAGCTCAACCACTTGGGCTGGACGGTAGAGCGACGGTCTCGCTTCAAACCGGTCTACGTTCAATCCCCGACGGTCCAAGTGGTTGGGCACCATTCCTTCCCCTCCGTCTCATCCCAAATCTTTATCCCTGACCCCTTCCATGTGCTAGATAGTCGTAATGGCTTGACGCTTTCACCTAATAGGAGAAAGCTCCTATTAAGAGAAAGAAAAGGAGAAATTCTCCTTTCTCCTCTTTCCCTTCAATCATGGCGGCTTATCCTGACTTTATCGTTCTCCGAAGAACGATAATAAAACACCTTTGTTTCAAGAACAGCTTCGTTAAACAAAGTCGTTTAATTAACAATAACACCCTAATTTTAAGAACAGCTTCGTTAAACAAAGTCGTTTAATTAACAATAACACATTGTTTTCAGAACAGCTTCGTTAAACAAAGTCGTTTAATTAACAATAACACCCTAATTTTAAGAACATCTTCGTTAAACAAAGCCGTTTAATTCCCAAAGCCGTAACCAATTCACTGGACACAGATTTTATAATGTGACACAGTAGGGCTTTGTCTATCCAACACAATTAGAATAAACATACCGAGAAAGAGAGAAAAAAACCCAGAAAAGTTGGCGTTTAGAAAACCTGGAACAAATTAGTGACCCGTCTCCTCTGTCAAGGAGAAGAAGTCACATATGTCACCTTGAACTGCCCTGCGGGTCATGGGAGAAACTGAAAACCACTTCTCCACGTCAAGACTTTGAGAGACGGACGGAGGAAACCCAGTGGCATGGAGGAGGAAGAGTAGGAGACGTGAAGGAAAAGGAGGAAAAGGGGGAAAAGGGGAGGATAAATGAGGAGGTGGCGTCAGGAAAACTAGTTCCTCTGAGCACGTCTTGATCATAGATATATGTTAAGCTTCAGGTAACTGACAGTCCCTTAGGGAGCCGGTGTCAAGTAGGATGAAAAATGTGGATAAAAGTGAAAGATGGAGAGAGAGAGAGAGAGAGAGAGAGAGAGAGAGAGAGAGAGAGAGAGAGAGAGAGAGAGAGAGAGAGAGAGAGAGAGAGAGAGAAACAGAGAGTAAGGCTAAATATAAACAGAAAAAAGATGTGGTAAAATTGTCATCCACACATCCATGTAAATAAACATTCTACAATATTTATTCCCTGGATTAGAGCTTCGCCCCCACACACTTGGATCCATGGTTCGATTCTCCTACAGCTCGGAGGAACGGAAGAGTCATGATAAAAAAGAGAAGAGATAAAGAGAGACTGAAAAATGCTAAGAAGAGGATCATAAGTGAATGGATGATTGAAATAATGTGGTGGAAAGATGCTGTGAGCTGGTCTAATATACAGGTCGGTGTGGCATACTGTTGTCAGGCATACAGGTAAGGTAGTTACTCTCTGATAGTTACAAGATCAGCTGCAGCTGTCAGAGAGGTTCTGGAGGTGTTGCAGCTGTCAGAGAGGTTCTTAAGATGTTGCAGCTGTCAGGAAGGTCCTGAAGGTTCAATAATTGTAACATCTACACTTTCGTTTTATTGCTGTATTTCTTGTAGTCCACATGCAAAGTAAATCAACAGCGGTCGTGCAAATACAGTTGAGCTTCAGTGTAGTGCCACGCGGCCTCGACTGTCAGTTATTACAGCCTCATGACTGTAACATGGCTGTAACTCATGACTCTGTAACTCTAACAACGAGTTAAAAATCTAACAACTCTGACCTCGATAATACGGTGCCCAAAACCTTATCCATATCTCTTGTCACAAGGGTAAAAAAATAATTAATGGATAACTTTTGGATTTTACTATAATACTTACTGTGTTATTATCGCTTCTAAGTGTAAATAGTATTGGTCTTTTATCTTTATTTACATCATTGTTTTCTTGGTTAAAAATGTCTTCATATCTAGAAACTATGTCTACATATATTCCTACATAATATTCCTACATACCATGAAAATTATGTCGTCACTTTTATTTCACTTTTGTACGTTCGGTTATTTAATTTCGACATTGTTTTGCTTGTAAATCGAAAATTCTATTGGCTTTTTCTAGGCCTATGAATTAGGTTTAGTTACTTCGATATTGTTTTGCTTGTAAATCGAAAATTCTATTGGCTTTTTCTAGGCCTATGAATTAGGCTTAGTTACTTCGACATTGTTTTGCTTGTAAATCGAAAATTCTATTGGCTTTTTCTAGGCCTATGAATTAGGCTTAGTTACTTCGATATTGTTTTGCTTGTAAATCGAAAATTCTATTGGCTTTTTCTAGGCCTATGAATTAGGTTTAGTTACTTCGATATTGTTTTGCTTGTAAATCGAAAATTCTATTGGCTTTTTCTAGGCCTATGAATTAGGTTTAGTTACTTCGATATTGTTTTGCTTGTAAATCGAAAAATCAATTTGCCTTTTTTACGCCTATAAACTTACACGTTACTAAGACTCAATATTCACCTTCGAAGGCCTGTTTCATTCAACTCTTGGTCCACTATACACAAGGATACCTCCCGGACGCGGGTTCGAATCCTCGTCACGGCCTTTGTGGATTTGTTCTTTGTCCACTATTTGCCACAACTTTTTCTAATCATCTGAAGAGGATATGAAACGCCTATATTTCTCATCACATAAAATCATGCCAACGCCGTGAATTCATGTAATGGAACATTGAACCGGGTATATCACATATTCAATTTCCTTCTCAAACATTTATTCAATACATAACCAAACAGGTGAACGCACTGCAACTAGTGATTTTCAAACGGGTATAATATATTAATCATCAATTGATCAGCGCAGCGTTAAAGGATTATACTCGCTTCCGTTATCTAGTGGACTAAACGGGTATGGAACTTGGTGATTTTGTAATTATCCGAAGTTCAAAAGCACATACAAATCCAAGGGACAAATATGTGCATGGGAATGACCTCGGGCATTGAACTCATAGTTAAAGGCGCTTGCTGGCACTTTTTTGTTACTCGCATAGATGCGCAATGACTAGATGCGCATGTAGAGAGAGCTTTGGCCTCAAACGGGGTCCATGGTTCGAGTCTCCTAGAATCTAGGTGAATGGAAGAATTGGGTAAAAAAACTTCAGCTTCGGTGTGGATGGTAGAGCGACGGTCTCGCTTCATGTAAGGTCGGCGTTCAATTCCCCGACCGTCCACAAGTGGTTGGGCACCATTCCTTTTCCCCTGTCCCATCCCAAATCCTTATCCTGATCCTTTCCAAGTGCTATATAGTCGTAAATGGCTTGATACTTTCCCCCCTGATAATTCTCTCCTTTCTTAGGTCTTGATTGCCAGCGTCTGGTCAACTCTGGCACGGAATTTCATTCTGATGTTTTATCATTGTGTTTTATTGTGATGTTTTAATAAATGATTTACAATAAAATTTTCGTATCTTTTACAATTTACAATTTTCGTATCTTTTACAATTTACAATTTTCGTATCTTTTACAATTTACAATTTTCGTATCTTTTACAATTTACAATTTTCTTATCTTTTACAAAATGATAAGATTTACAAAAAAACAACAAAAACCTGTCGCTTCCACAGAAAACGTGGCTTTGATGCCCAACAAAAGTGGTGTTGAGAACAATATGTTTCAATTGATTACCGAAGCTTCGAGCTGTCTCCCTGGGCGATTTGTCTCCATTGAAGCCTCGGAGGTAAATCCTAATTGCTTCGCCTCATCTGGGACGCAGCAATACACGTTTCAAACATGGAGAAAAAAACATAGACATGCTATAGACAGATTTAATGTCTCACTCCGCGTGTGATACGTATGTATATGTGTATTTAGTGTGTGTGTGTGTGTGTGTGCCTGCAGGATTGAGCTGTTAGCTCTTGGACCCCGCCTTTCCAACCGTCGGTTGTTTAATGTACTGTCTACCGACTTATTTTTCGTCTGTCTTATCTTAAATTTATTTCGCAAGACAGAAACGTAGCTGAAGATACGATATTCAAGCCACAACTCAGGAATATGAAGAAGCGACAACGTTTCGATCCCGCAGACAGACCCCCAGGATGCAGTCGTAGCAGCTGTATAACTCCCATATATATTGCCAGGTGAACAGGTGCTTAAGGTGAAAGAAAGCTCTGAACGTTTCTGCCTCGACCGAGAATCGAACCCGGGCCCTTAGGACTACGACCCCAGAGCGCTGCTTATTTAGCTGCGCGCGCGCGCGCGCGTTTGTATGTATATTCACCGACCTGAGGGAGCCGGTCGGCCGAGCGGACCGGCTACACTGGGCTTGTGATCCTGTGGTCCCGGGTTCAATCCCAGGCGCCGGCGAGAAACAATGGGTAGAGTTTCTTTCACCCTATGCTCCTGTTACCTAGCAGTAAAATAGGTACCTGGGTGTTAGTCAGCTGTCACGGGCTGCTTCCTGGGGGGTGGAGGCCTGGTCGAGGACCGGGCCGCGGGGACACTAAAAAGTCCCGAAATCATCTCAAGATAACCTCAAGATAACCTAGTTTTATTCACCTAGTTGTGCTTGTGGGTGTTGAGCGCTGCTCTTTCGGTCCGCCTCTCAACTGTCAATCAACTGTTACTAACTACTATTTTTTCCCCACACCACACACACACACACACACACACCCAGAAAGCAGCCCGTGACAGCTGACTAACTTCCAGGTACCTATTTACTGCTAGGTAACCGGGGGCATGTGTGTGTGTGTGTGTGTGTGTGTGTGTGTGTGTGTGTGTGTGTGTGTATGTGTGTGTGTGTGTACCAAACAGGCTCAGGAATCCTCCTAATTGACGGAAGGGAGGCGGGACCAAAGAGCTGTAACTCAACCCAACACTAGCACGATTAAGTGAGTATAGTATTGGTAACGAGGATGAGTAATAACGTGAACATGTAGTAGTGAGGAGAACATGTATTTGTGAGGAGTACATGTAGTAGTAAGGAGAACATGTATTTGTGAGGAGTACATGTGCTCTGCCGGCCTCTGACCTTTCACTCTCCTGGCCCTGTTTCAAGCTTAAAGAGCTCCAGGTGCACCAAACATCTACTTTGTTGACATTGTCTAAATAACCTCTACTTCAGTCCTATTTTTCAGGAGGCTCCCAAGCGTTGATTAAAATTTGAATAATTGAGTATGAGTTTATTCTTGTTGGCAATTACGTAGCAATTTTTTTTTAAACAATTTGTAATTGTATTTCTTGCTTTACTGTATAAAAAAATATTTGGGGATTAAAATAGGCAGTTTGAAATTTGTCTTAACAAAAGACAAAATTATTATCTATGTCTATTATTATCACGTGGCTGCTTTGTCCTGCTTCATAGAGCTATTGTTTTGCTGTGTGTGTATTTAACTAGTGTATTTATTTATATTTTGCAACATCATCATTAATACAATCTACTGAATCTACTGTTTTTTTTCTCGAGTGAGAAGTCAGTGTTTCTTCATGACGCTATATGCCCTCTCTCATCTACTTAAGACGTGCACAACTACCTTATCTACTTAGGACCTGACCCCCTTCGTCACTTTCAGAGACCTCTCCCACTCCGTCATCTTCTTGAGACATTCTCCCTCATATTCTGTGACATGCACCAATCTCACTATATTTTAATGATCCTCTCGTGACTTTTAAACTTGTACTTGGACTTTGTTACTTGTAAAACTTGGACTTTCGAACTTGTGAAAGTTTAATTTGCTTGTGACTTTCAAACACGTAACGCAACAAGGAGCCCTGTAGCACACACGTGTCCGGCTGATTCACAGGCAACGTGAACTGGCACGTGTTCTCGGTCCTACGTAAACACCTGTTGGGAGACAGGTGTTTGTCTGGGCGCCACCGTATGACCACAGCTGTTTGACCCATATGTGTGGATAATCCCAGTCGCCTGTGATTCCCAGCTGCTAACTAGCAGGGCCGCTTGTCTGGTGGTGGAAGGGAGAGGATAAGGGGGGGGGGCATAGTAGGTGAGGAAAGGAATGGGAGGAGAAGGAAAGGAGATGTGGGAAGGGAGGTAGAACAGACTGATCAGTTAAAAGAAACAAGGACAGGAATTATGTGAGAGACGCATTTCGCTTTTGTTATACAGATTGTAAGGACTTGCATATATTCATTGTCGTACCTATCCAGTTCTGAAGACCTATTCCGCTCTGCTTTCTTTACTCAGCAACTCATTGCTTAATGTACTCAGCATTTACTGGACCCCCGTCTACGGCTCTCTCTCTCTTTCTCTCTCTCTCTCTCTCTCTCTCTCTCTCTCTCTCTCTCTCTCTCTCTCTCTCTCTCTCTCTCTCTCTCTCTCTCTCTCTCTCTCTCTCTCTCTCTCTCACAACCCAGCACCGGACATCAGCTGCTCAACTAGAGCAGTTTGTAACTGAAAACTTGTAACTGTAACTTGTTTGTAACTGTAGGCTTGTAACTGAAGCAGAAGTTGCTGTGTGATTGCAGAGTTTTGGATCTTGCTCGCATCTACGATGATCTGCTATCTTACTTCCTGTCTCTAAGGCTAGTGGCCATCTTAATATCTACCTGTCCATCATCTATGGTTCCCCGTCTATTATTACTGTCATCCTCTGCCATCTATGTCCATCATCTGTCAGTTCTATTTAATCTGTCAATCTTTAATGTGTACATCTGTCAGTTTTTTTCCTTTCTGAACCCCTGCTCATGTTCCTTTTAAATTGTCTGGGTTTGTCCACTTACAATATCTCTCACTTTTAATCATTCTGTTTTATTATTTAGTTTGTTCAATTATCACTTTCCTTTCACTACCTTCTCTCATCATCTCTCTCTCTCTCTCCCCATCAACCTCCTCTTCCACTATTAGCTTCTGGTTTTCTTCTCCCCTTCTCTCCTACCTTCTCTCACTATCTCCAGCTTCCTCGTATACTTAACTAGCGAGCGCAATCAGGGGCCAGCATCTGACTTTCCTCATAACCTGGGTAGATACATACGCCCCACCAGAATCATCTCCCGCATTATGATCCAGATACTCATCTCCTATCCCTCGCCCAGCTTCTTCAGCATCCCATGAGATGCTCATTCTCCGGGAGATACACAACACCTTATACATACACACTACAGGATGACACAGCTTCCCTGGGACACCAGATACACACCCTCGCGTGATACATAGCTGGACATGTGTCCCTGGAAATACGCAAGCGATGCCAGGGGTACATATCTTATGCCAGCATCGAAGAATCATGTAACACTAAGTGACACATTTCAGCTCTCAAGATAACAAGATAACATTCAGCATCCAATATACTTATCCCAGGAACAAGAGCCACATTTCAGTGGAGTAATCTCAATTACTAGGAATAACTTAATCCACTAGAGGATTACTCCTCTAGTGGAGTAATCGCAATTATTTTATTTTGATGTTACTTTAATGGAATCCCCATTAACGTATATATATGAGAATAGGCAGTGTACAGGTTCGATTTCTCATTATAGATTCTACTAATTTTCTCTCATTATGAGGGAGGAACTGTATCTTGTGAGGCATATGTTTAAGTAAATGACTGTTGAGGGATTATTTGTCGAGAGCATCGTGTCTCCACGGGCCAGATTCACGAAAGCACTTACGCAAGCACTTACGAACGTGTACATCTTTCCTCAATCTTTGACGGCTTTGGTTACATTTATTAAACAGTTTACAAGTATTAAACTTGAAATCAACTGTTGTTATTGTTATAAACAGCCTCCTGGTGCTTCCGAGCTCATTAACTGTTTAATAATTGTAAACAAAGCCGCCAAAGATTGAGAAAAGATGTACAGGTTCGTAAGTACTTGCGTAAGTGCTTCGTGAATCTGGCCCCTGGTGTCTGGACACCAGAGAAATGAAGGTGAAAAGCTGTGTCGAGACTTGTTCAGAAGACTGTCTCGATACATTTTGAACCTCCTGTCCTGAGGCACTTTAAGCCACGTCTGTAGACATTTTGAGCCTCTTCTCTCCAGACAATTTGAGAAACCTGTCTAACCCTCCTGTTAATGAATGAAAAACGTTCTGCACTTGACTCGAAACTGAAGACGTTCGAACTTTCCTGGAACAGTGCTTTGCTCAAGTCCTCTGTTCGAATTGCACCTCTGTTACTGCAAACACACTTAATTGCCAAACGACCCTTATTACCTAATCTTACCTCGACCCCATTTGAAACGAAAATATAACAATTCTAAATACTTGAATAATACCAATTCTAAGTGAAATGCAGAATGAAGTGTGGAATTGTTCATTCAGAACAATTTCCTCCGTTCATTCTATCAGTACATATATTGTGGAAGGTGACTATGGCGTCGGTCCTAACCACTTGAACTGGACGATAAAGCGATGGTCTCGTTTCAGGTCGGCGTTCAATCCCCCCGGCCCATCCAAACGATTGAGCACCGATCCCTTCCTACGTCCTACCCTAAATCCCTATCCCCATGTACCTTCCAAGTGCTATTAGCAGTAATGATTAGGCGCTTTCTTCTGATAATTATCTTAATTTACCTTTGGGGGTCAGCCGCGGTCTCCGTACCAGTCTAGCCTGAGGATAGGTTGCGATCCTCAGCCACCTGGACGAAGCCTATCCGCAGGATAGGCAGCCGTGTTCTGATATTGAGCTGCATCTCTCCAAGCGAGATACGAATGAGAATACACACACACACAGTGAGTCTGTGTTTCATTAAAAAAAAGTTATTGTTTCGATGAAATTGCAGTTTTTCAAAGGTGCAACACATACATGAGTGCACATGTGTGTACGTCCTATAACTCCTACACGTGTGTACAGTTGTGTACACCCTTTAACTCATGCACATGAGTACATTCTGTCTCATACGCTCCTTTGGCCCCTGTATGTTGTTCATATTTAATCCCACGAGGATGAAATTAGTTCAAAGGTAATTTGCATGTAATAATTAGTTTTTATATTTTCGGCGTTTTTCATGTTGTAGAGACTCCCAGATGGGAATGAGGAGTCGTTTGCGTATTGTGATGTATAGCTGTGTCTTTTTATATGATAAAAACATGATTACATTATAATTTTTAAGACTTTCTCTATATTTTGTGCAAATTTTTTGCCGTTTTTTTTTTTCTCTCTCTCTCTCTCTCTCTCTCTCTCTCTCTCTCTCTCTCTCTCTCTCTCTCTCTCTCTCTCTCTCTCTCTCTCTCTCTCTCTCTCTCTCTCTCTCTCTCTCTCTCTCTCTCTCTCTCTCTCTCTCTCTGTATATATATATATATATATATATATATATATATATATATATATATATATATATATATATATATATTATTCCTATATTGTAATCTATTTAGCATTTGATATCTTCTCTCTCGCTATTTATAACAACATTTAAGATATCTTCATAATTTTAGATGGGAATTCCTTCACCCAAGTTTAACAAGAAAAGAATTTTTACCTCGTCTCCTGACATGGCTTTGCTTGATCTCTGGTGTGTTATAGAGGTTTTTTGTGTAAACTTAAATAAATATAAATATATATTGATATCTGGTTCAGTTGGAGCTGGAGAGTGCTCTGTGGCTAATATGTAATTCGCTCGTTTAATTTCGCAACAATTTTGTCTGTGCGACCTTGTTACAGGTTCAAGTCACTATCTACAGTGGTGTTGATTGTAGCTAACCGTCTTGTGTTATAGGGACTGTCTTCTGTCTATCCCTCACTGTCTTATTTACAGATCTAGGGCATGCCACTTCTCTCTCTCTCATATTCTACAATCATTTGCTTATTTACATTCCTCCTTGCTACATATATCCCCCCTCCTGTATTTTCTCTCTCACATTCCCTTCCTTTCTCTCATCGATATTCCTCACTCCTATATCCTCTCTTCTATATATCTCCCTCTTCCACCTGTATTCCCTTCTCTGATATCACTCTATCCCACCTATATCCCTTCCTCTAACCTATGCCCTTCCCTCTTACACATATCTACTCTCCCATTATCGTCCTTCCCTTCCTGCTGCTATCACTTTCCCTTAACCCCTCCCCCTCCCTCTCACCATCTTCGCTACACCTTAAGTTTTCTCGAGTGTGTTTAACAAGGAGAGACGCCAGCCGAGACACAATTACTATCGTCGAGGTAATTACAAGCTCATTATCCTTCACTTTAAGCATGATGATGATGATGAAGATGAGGATAATGACAGAGGACGTGGGGTAACCTCATACTCACTCACTCACTCACACTGAACTAGTGACAGGAGTTTTTTGAGTGCAATCTTGGACGGAGTACCACTGTCCTCACACTTGATGCTCTGTATTATTTTAGGGGAAACTATCGACCCTGTCCTCCCACTTGATGCTCAGTATTTTCAAAGGCTTCACTATTAGCAAACCAGTTACAAACGCATTAGAAAATCACCATAATGTGACGTGAGACATTTTTTTAGGTTTTCTCAGCGGAAAATTGAGAAAGTCTTAGTTCATTATCTTCGTGAAAGTCTTGAATCGGTAAAACTTTCGACTCTTGAGTCGAAATCAAGAATGTTTTCAAGACTCTTGAGTCGAAATCAAGAATGTTTTCAAGACTCTTGAGTCGAAATCAAAAATGTTTTCAAGACTCTTGAGTCGAAATCAAGAATGTTTTCAAGACTCTTGAGTCGAAATCAAGAATGTTTTCAAGACTCTTGAGTCGAAATCAAGAATGTTTTCAAGACTCTTGAGTCGAAATCAAGAATGTTTTCAAGACTCTTGAATCGAAATCAAGAATGTTTTCAAGACTCTTGAGTCGAAATCAAGAATGTTTTCAAGACTCTTGAGTCGAAATCAAGAATGTTTTCAAGACTCTTGAGTCGAAATCAAGAATGTTTTCAAGACTCTTGAGTCGAAATCAAGAATGTTTTCAAGACTCTTGAGACGAAATCAAGACTGTTTTCAAGACTCTTGAGTCTCGATAAGAGCCTTGAAAAAAGGTTGTTATCGTCTGGGCGCATTCCTTAGCTATCACCAAAATCGTCTCCTCAACCGGTGTTCAGTAAATGTTCAATCACCAATTAGTTGTTTGGCGTGAGATATACTAACCGCACGAGGGGTCGTTAAGGCCGCATACCAAACTTAGCGACCAAGAAGAACGTATATTTCATTCCGGGATATATTCTTGGACTAAACTCTCAGTGTGTGTGTATATACTCCGAGGAATTGGGTTACGCTGCTCGGTGCATGTAGCCGTATGCTCTGCAGAGCTCTGCAAGGAAACCCGAGTCTGAATTGTTGGCCGCCAGACAGGTAAACAGAAGACTGTAGTATGTTGTTCAGGGTGTTGTGTTGCAGTGATGAAGGAGGCGGCGCTGGAGAGAGAGAGAGAGAGAGAGAGAGAGAGAGAGAGAGAGAGAGAGAGAGAGAGAGAGAGAGAGAGAGAGAGAGAGAGACAGAGAGACAGAGAGAGAGAGAGAGAGAGAGAGAGAGAGAGAGAGAGAGAGAGAGAGAGAGAGAGAGAGAGACAGAGAGAGAGATAGAGAGAGAGAGAGAGAGAGAGAGAGAGAGAGAGAGAGAGAGAGAGAGAGAGAGAGAGAGAGAGAGAGAGAGAGAGAGAGAGAGAGAGAGAGAGAGAGAGAGAGAGAGAGAGAGAGAGACAGAGAGAGAGAGAGAGAAAGAAAGAGAGAGTGAGAAGGAGAGACAGAGATGAACATAAGAGAACAAAGAGGGAGAATAGGGGTGTAGAGGTCAAGATGGAATGTCGAAAAGTGGAAATGTGAGATTATTTGGTAAAATATCATTTCGAGAGATGATGGAAGATATTGGCAAATAATATTTGGTATGTTGGAAATACTGTGACAACGTAAGATGTGTTTCTTGGGATGCTTGGATGCTGCCTGGCAATTAAGGATCTTCAGATCTCAAGATGCTGTTCTTCCTGAGAGGTGAACACATCACTGCTCTTTCAACCATGTTTGTCATCATTTCTAAGTGGTTTGCCAGAGGAAGAAAGCCAACGGCATGACACAAGAATCTTTACTCTGATGATATTTTCTGTCTTAATTATTAAGACGAGCAGTGAATGAGTCAAAGGCAGGCAGTTTTGTAGATTAAATATCGTCTTGCATAAGTAGTTCTTGAAGTTAATTGCACAGTACACGAACAAGATGGCTTGGTGAGGTTGGTGTTGTAGCTTCTTGTTTGAATAACATCAGATATCATCATGATAACATCGGTATCAAATGTCTCAGATATCATCGTGATAAGATCGATATCAAATGTCTCATTCCTGCTCAGTTTCATAAAAGGTTCGGTAATATTTCCCTTGTAATGCCAATCTTGGGAGTTTGTTGGTTATCTTGAGGTTATCTTGAAATGATTTCGGGGCTTCGCGTCCCCGCGGCCCGGTCCTCGACCAGGCCTCCTTTTGTTACACATCCCCAGGAAGCAGCCGGTAGCAGCTGTCTAACTACAAGGTACCTATTTACTCCTAGGTGAACAGGTGAACATTGAAAAGAACTCTGCCCATTTGTTTGCGCCTCTGCCGGGGATCGACACCGGAACCTTAGGACTACGAGTCTCGATCGTTGTCCCCTTAGCCGTCAGGCCCTGTAGTCCTATACAGTAAGTACCCTGTTGCTGTGTCTGCTCTGTAACTTCCCTTGCTGTTACTGAGTCTGCTCTGTAACTTACCATGCTGTTGCTGTGTCTGCTCTGTAACTTCTCTTGCTGCTTGCTGTGTCTGCTCTGTAAATTCCCTTGCTGTTGTTGCTGTGTCTGCTCTGTAACTTCTCTTGCTGTTTGCTGTGTCTGCTCTGTAACTTCTCTTGCTGTTGTTGCTGTGTCTGCTCTGTAACTTCTCTTGCTGTTGTTGCTGTGTCTGCTCTGTAACTTCTCTTGCTGTTGTTGCTGTGTCTGCTCTGTAACATATTCCCACTGTCAGTTTGCTTCCATTTTGAGCTAGTTTGCACATACAGATTTTGAGGATCCCATGTTGATTAATTCCTCATTGCTGGTTGCAGTCAGGTCCTCTTTTATATTTAGTATCGCACTACATCTTCTTGTTCTGTCCATTCTGAAAGATGAATGTTAGCCTTGAATCTGAACTTCCCTTTCAATTAAGTCTTCTTGTCCCCCGCTGAGCCCAATGATGTAGGGATTTTCAGTCTTAGTTACCTCGCACACAGAGCATCAAATTGATATACTCGGCTTCTGGCGTTAGTATTCAACTTAATCCCCTGACATTGTTCTTAGTGAGCTGAGTAATTGTCCCTGTATTGTGCACACTATTGTTCCACGCGTTGTCCCTGTGGTTGTTGAAGATATATTGGGGTAGTTCTGGCTCACTGAGTGAGGAGGGCTACGGCCTATCTATATTTTTGCTATCTTGGTCTTGTCTTTATCTTCGAATTTGTGTTTTGATCTGCCTGAATGCCATTCTTTGCCACCAGACATTAGCTGTGATAGGGAATGTGGAGATGGAGGACGACAAATAACGTAGAAGTTACCATTTTAATTTTTTAGCTACAAAATACATAATTATCGTAATGCAATACTACTAAATACTTTCGAAGTATCTTAAAAAATGAGCTGAAATAAGCCATGAAGGGTTGTAGCGCCATCACATGATACATATAAACTCCTGTATATATTATTATATATTATTATATATTACGCTCACTATGTCTCCACTGGAGAAGTTAGTGTGAAAAGTGTGGATAAAAGTATATATTTTCCCGGTGAATGCAGACTGAGCTCCCTTGATCGCCTTCTCAAGGGACCAATACTTCTTGTGGGGGCGTTAAGGCATTTTATGATGGATCCACGTGAGTCCTTGCCTGTGGCTTCATTCATTTTCGCTCCCCCTGCTTTCATGGCCAATTCCTTCCTTCCTTTCAGGTCGGTGCCCTTCCTTCTTCTCTCCTTCATGCCTCCTTTCCTGCCTGTGCCCTCTTTCTCTTCATTCTTTGGAAATGCTCTTCCTCAGCGCACTCTCCCTGATTCAATCAGTATTTCTGGACTCTCTCACACGCAGGATCTCTCTCTCTCTCTCTCTCCTACTCTCTTTATCCAAATATACTCACTTGTTTTACGAGTTCCCTGCACCCTGCACACGCACGCACTCTAAACACGCTCTCTAACACGCACTCGGATACTAACTCACTCCCCAGTTCCTCCACGCACTGAGTACCTCGAATGGACTTTAATCTATACATGCACTTCTGTTAGTCACTCTCAGTCCCAGTAAGTGACTGCACGCACTATCACTCCCATACGTTCATTCCCACGCACTCTCACTCTCACTTCGAAACACACGCACTCACTTTCCTCACTGTTGTCACTGTCATTCACGCTCACACGTAGGCGGGGAGGCATAAACAGCTATAGACTTCACTCCTACTGATTGGTAAACACTTTCACCATCACATACTCTAACACTATCAGCCCCAAGTTCTCTCACTCCTACATACTACATCATCACACTGCTCTATCACTCCACACCCTTGCACTCTAATAAGTGGGTTCCCCCCTATTGCACTCTTGCCTGGGGCTCTGCCAGCCTCATTCACCCCCCCCTACACACTCAACACACTTCCCCCTTGCTCAACGCACTCTACTTCCAGCCCCACTCAATATATTGGACTTTTTTACATGAGGACTTGGATCGGTCTTAGTAATACAACCCCCATTTAATCCAGTTTAATATTGATACAGACATATATTGTTCTATTTCTACGTGGTACATGTTTTCAGCAAGTTTACAGATCTATATATATATATCTATATATATATATATATATATATATATATATATATATATATATATATATATATATATATATATATATATATAAATATATATATATATATATATATATATATATATATATATATATATATATATATATATATATATGTATATATATACATATATATATTTCACATTAATTGAAATATTCATATATTTAGAAATATATTTATAGAAGTTATGTAGTTGTAGATACTTCTACATAGGCTATGTTTATCTTTTAAGCTTTGGTGTGATTTTTGCTCCAAGTGTTGATTAAAAAATTCCTGGAATTAATGGTGTCTTTGCAGGTTAAATCAAGCTTTTCACACTTAAAGATTGAATGTTAATTCTGTGTTGCAGTACAGTTGCGTTCTTTCTGAACCCAAAGTCTGGAGTCCAGGGTTCGAATCCAGGGAAGAAATCCTCTTATAAAAATAAATTTAGAAGAAATCCTGTTCTTATAAAACTAAATTTAGAAGTAATCCGGTTCTTATAACAAGAAATTTAGAAGAAATCCTATTCTTATAAATAGAAATTTAGAGGAAATTCTATTCTTATAAAAACAAATTTAGAAGAAATCCTGTTCTTATAAATAGAAATTTAGAGGAAATCCTATTCTTATAACAAGAAATTTAGATGAAATCCTGTTCTTATAACAAGAAATTTAGATGAAATCCTGTTCTTATAAAAATACAATTAGAAGAAATCCTGTGCTTATAAAAGTATATTAGAAGAAATCCTGTTCTTATAAAAATACATTTATAAGAAATCCTCTTCTTATAAAATGAAATTGAGAAGAAATCCTGTTCTTATAAAAATACATTTAGAAGAAATTTTGTTTTATAATAGAAATCATGTTCTTATAACAAGAAATTTAGAAGAAATCCTGTTCTTATAAAATTAAAAAGAGTAACGAGAACGAGACATAACATTCACCAGAGTAGAATAATTTACTCCAGAAACTAGATTTAACTTGCTTAAAGTTCCATCACAAGATCATTTTATCCCCCCCCTACCACCAACACCAACAAGTTTTCGCTGCTTCCCTCTTCAAAAGTGTTCCAAAAGTGCTGAGCCCAATTGAGCTGAGCCCAAAGTGCTGAGCCAATGACACCCAATTAGGAAAGACGAGGCACAGATCACTCCATATACCCGCCACTAATTTGCTTGATTAAAGTGAAATCTACATAAAGTCTCCCTCTTCTGCTTGGTAAATTCCCTTGAGAAAAGGTCATTGATCAGTCAGACTTCTTGAGCAATCTTTACAGCCAATTCCTCTTTACGACACGAGGCGCATTTTGGGGGTAATCAAATTAGGGGAAAGTGACATGAATGGAAGGTAACGAGATTATAATGTTGAGGAAAGAAACAGGTCAATTGGTCATTGAATGAGAAGGTCGTTGACTAAATTGCTCTTGAAGATGATTAGTGGGGCACTAACTGACAGCCTGAAACGATGGGAGTTTCGTGTACGTTGAGAGATAATCTTTCTAGTGATTCAGGTGATTATCTTGGGTAATCAACCCTGTAAGACCCTGCGTAGGTGTGTTTGTGTATGTTTGTTAATATTATTTTTGGTGTGAGTATACATTTTTTTTAGTGTATATTTTAACCTCAGCAAGGCGAGGTTAGATTATGAGGTGCATAATGTCAGCTAAACGGATTTATGAATATATTTGTATGTGTGTGTGTGTGTGTGCATTTATGTGTGTTTTTGTAAAAATGTTTGTGTATGAATGTGTATTTATTATTTGTAATTACTGGTTTGAGTCTGTAGGATCGGGTCGCTAGCTCTTGGACCCTGCGTTTATAACCATTGATTGTCCAATATACTGGTTTGTGATCTACTTTTTTCAGTATCACATCTACACATGTATTTCTCTCTCTCAAATAAACACACACACACACACATACACACACACACACACACACACACACACACACACACACACACACACACACACACACACACACACACACACACACACACACACACAAGATCAAAGGCATTGGCTTGAGAGAACACATTCAAGTGCTCTATTATTCGAGAACATGCACCCTCAAACTCACAGAAAACTACGTTTTCTGACGAAGACAAATTATTTTTTCTCCTCGAAGACATTTCTCAATCTTACACAAAATGCTAACAATAAAGAAGTAAAATAAAAGAAACAAAAATGACGCCACAAAGGAAGGACATATTAAAAATAACGAGAAAAATAAAGTTTAACTTCATATTCACTCATTCACCTCACCATTAAAACACAAAAGGAGACTGAAATAACCGGATCACTCTCAAACTTATTCTCTTCAAGTGTACAAACCCGCGCCAAGAAAACTCGAACAATAGAGTGAGGTTCACGGCTGAACAAGTGGCTGTTCGAACGCGCCCAGCCGTTCGGAAATTCGTGGTTATGGAGGCATAGCAATGCTGGGATGTTCGGATAAAGTGTGTCGAGTTGCATTGGCAAATTGCACAGTATCTCTGAAGTGGAGACACTCTCCTGTGAGAGAAATATTTACACAAGAATATTGGCCTAGGATTTCCTGCCATTGGTAGAAGACTATTTGTGTAGTGGAGAAGAATTGTGTAGTTGACGTTGTTAGTCGTAATTAGACTGACTACCACTGAAGGTTGTGTATGCTCTGGGTCGCAGCAACCTGTGTGAGTGTATTGTATACACAATACTGTTGTGTTGGGTTTTGGTGAGTGGGTGTTACAAAGACTGTCTGTGCTGCTGTTTCCTTGTAAACTGTTCCTGTCCAACTGTGACTGGCCGATTAGGGATTAGTCTCTGTACCACAGGTGAGGCTGTACAGAGTGATGGTTGAGTGAATAATTGGAACCTACCTTTATTGGTCAAAATGCATATTGTTAGAACCTACCTTTATTGGTCAAAATGCATAGTGTTTGAACCTACCTTTATTGGTCAAAATGCATAGTGATGGAGCCTACCTTCATTAGTCAAAGTGTATAGTGTCAATTCTACATCGTTTTCTACATCCACTAAATAAATAGTGCTGTTGTATGACCTTATTGGTTTCGTGTATAGATTTTTCCGTGTTACTACACTCGATGAATGTATAGTGCTGATAAATTATTACATTACTTAACGATTTGTTATCTGCTAAACGACAATATCCGTGTCGTGTAGACTCTCGCTAATATACTAACATCATCCTGTACCTTTGTAAACCTGTAACAGGTTTACAAAGGTACCGGATGATGATAAGTGTGTTCAAGAACAGTGTATGACCAACCGAAGCAAAAACTGTGTTATTTACATGTTCAAGTGACATATATACATTGTTCTATGTAAGTGATAAAATATGTATTCAAGTATGCAAATATGTCACAATACTCCATATTATAAACATATTCCCTGCACAAATCTGAACTTGTAATATCACAAAATAACAACTCCCAAGGGACTCGTAAATATTATAGACATTCAGCATAGGGAGAACTAACTCATATGCCTCAATTTTATATATATATATATATATATATATATATATATATATATATATATATATATATATATTTATATATATATATATATATATATATATATATATATATATATATATATATATATATATATATATATATATATATATATATATATATATATATATATATATATATATATATATATATTAGTATATTTTGGTAGCAGTCTTTCCTGTAGACATATATTATTAAATATGACCGAAAAAGTAAGATTAATAATTCTAACACGAATTTTCTCAATGTTTTTTATATTTCTTTTCACTGTTGATGGTAACTGAAAAATCAATTCTCCAAAATTCATTTTTATTTTGGAGAATCAATTCTCCAAAATCAATTTTGGAGAATTGATTTTTCAGTGTATATATATATATATATATATATATATATATATATATATATATATATATATATATATATATATATATATATATATATATATATATATATATATATACATGAGTATCAAAATGTCCCAGAAACACCCCTGGAGGATATTTTCAGTCTAGGGGTGAGCGTGTGAGGTGTTTGTCATACCTATTCCGGGAACAGCCATAAAGAGGCGTGTGACTGGTGGGTGAGTGGGGAACGCACGCCTCTCATACTGTCGAACAATAAACAGAGGTTTGCCAGCGATAAATCTACATACTTTTAACATTTATCTTGATGGCATCTGAGATTTTTCCATTTCTATTATTGAGGTGAAAGGTTAAAAATAAACGCAAATATATACTCCGTGGTATGTTCGGTGTATACTGTAGCTGAAGTGTATTTTTTGTATTAATGGTCTGTTATTTAGGGATGATTTTTTTTTATCTATAAATCGTTAACAGTTTGTGAGGTTTATGACGACTAAATGGAGTTTTTGCGTTGTAGTTGATCGCTAATGAATCGGGGTTACCCGGGCACCACCGGGTAAATATCTAACATTATATAGCTAAACAATAACCTCTTTAGCATTATAAAACTAATCAATAGTTACGAAGAGGTATTAGAAGTTATTCTTAGCCCAAAACCTATGACATATAGTTAACCAAATGTATGTCTTTTAGGCGATTTAAATGTTAGTATATATATTACTAATTGAAACTGGGATGTATATAAGGGAACAAGTTGACTACCAGGGGCTACGAGGAATGAATTTATATAACAAATACAAAATTAAACCACAAGAATACATGAGTATTCTGGTATAGAATACATGAGTATTCTGGTATAGAATACATGAGTATTCTGGTATAGAATACATGAGTATTCTGGTATAGAATACATGAGTATTCTGGTATAGAATACATGAGTATTCTGATATGGAATACATGAGTATTCTGGTATGGAATACATGCGTATTCTGAAATATTTCTGGTTACAAGCGACCAGAAATAATGTTTTCTGATGTCCTTAAAGAGTAAAAGGATTGACTCTGGCAAACTCTTATGTTATATATTAATAAAAAAAAAGATACAGCGTTGCAGAAAAGCGGAATAATGGGTGGTTACTAATTAGTATCGTTTTTTAAGATGGATGATAAATTACTTGCATCGAACTATCGGCTAATTAATTGACGTATATTGAAGGAAAATTGCTTGAATTTATGACTGAAAATTCCTCTCATATTGAAAAGAAACATTAAAAAAGGACTCAAAAATATCTCTGAGTAGGACTATTTATATATATATATATATATATATATATATATATATATATATATATATATATATATATATATATATATATATATATATATATATATATAGATCTAATCCTGAAGGTTAGATCAACTATTTGAAGACAGCTCATCAGATCGAGGAAGAGCGCTCGAAGTCATCAGTTTCTCTGATAATGGCTTCCGGGACGACTGATTAATCCAATCCGAATTTGGATTAGTTCCGGAATTTCATTTATTTGAATCAGTAATATTTACAACGACAGGTGTACTCAGTTCCTCGGTGTATCTACGTTGATAGTTTGTAAACTTTATTCAGGAATAAAGAATACTTACTGGTTGGTGAGTGAGTTCTGGAGGCCTCAATAAAGTTGATAATCTTTATATCAACACTAAACTGCATCACATGCAGGTCTGCGTTCAATCCTCGAGCCTCCAAGTGGTTGGGCAACTATGTCTTTCCCCTGTCCCATCCCAAATCCTTATCCTGATCCTTTCCAAGTGCTATATAGTCGTAATGGCTTGGCGCTTTCCCCCCTTGGGCTGGTGTGTAGCTAAAGAAAACGTTTTGCTAAAGTACTTTTCAGCATATTCGGAGGCAGTGATAAAGTTAACTGAAATAGGAACAGTTTTCACATTATACTTACCGTCCTGGATGAGGTAAAATGTTACCAAGTAGAAACGATTGGGCTGGCTTATTCTGTAATTTCCATTGTTCGGTTCCGCCATTATGTGTAGTGAGCACGGATGTGGTGTGAAAATAAAAAAAAATAAACTGGCTGTTGATTGAGTCCACAATAGCAATTATCCAGATTGTCACTTTTTTTTTTTGCCTTCTTCAATTTTGTATTCCTCTTGTCTTCACAAAAACAAGCAGTTGCTTAAGGTCTTTTTTTTGGCTTCAGCTGTATTTTTTTTTTTTTTGCATTGGTAGGGAGTGAGGATCAAGTTGCTTTCTCTAGAGAAACTATTTATAGATCTAGTGACCGACGGTGATTACCATCCCTTGGTAATATGTTTGAGAAATATTGCAAAAAAATACAGTATCAGATTGCATAATGCATTAATGTAGCCCCGCAAAACAAGGCTTGTTAAGCCTGCATTAACCTCTTTGAGTGTACACACAGAAATTACAATAGCCTGATGTATCAAAATGAACAAATCCACAAAGGCCGAAAAAAAAAAGTTGACTAAGGCATCGTCTGGGATCATCCTGGGCGTAGATTCGAACCCTCATCACGGCCTCTTGTGCATTTGCTCTTTGAGTTGTCTGTAAATATTTTCCCGTTTTAAATGTTTCCTTTAGAATGCGATTAAGAGTTTTTGGAAATCCTGCGTTGATCAACCCACACTATAGGATCCCTTCCACTTTCTCTATCCTCCCCGTCCCATCCCAAATCCTTATCCTGGCCCCTTCCCAGTGCTAAATAATCGTAATGGCTTAGCACTTTCCCCCCTGGTAGTTCCTTTCCCTTCCCATCGTCCTAACGGCAAATAATTCTCTGTTGTGTTTTAGTGACGGTGCCACGAAAAGTCTTCTAATCATTCTAGGATCATTCTCAGGAATTATCCCTGCATAATGCCCTTCATTAGCTTAACGATTAAGTCATACAGTTTTGCTCATTCTGCTCACGTGAATAGAGTTCTGCATGACCTTTATTTATACAACTAAGTGAATTGTATCTTGCGTGTTTGGCATCAGTATTGAAGCTTAAATCAATGCACAGGACAGCTTGACGCACGTAGGGGATTAAGCTGTCATATTAAAGTGAAAGAATCAGTCCGAATAACGTGTGTGTGTGTGTGTGTTTGTGTGTGTGTGTGTGTGTGTGTGTGTGTGTGTGTGTGTGTGTGTGTGTGTGAGTGTGTGTGTGTGTGTGTGTGTGTGTGTGTGTGTGTGTCTGTGTGTGTTAGAGAGAGAAATATATGTATTAGACATGATAGAGGAAAAATGGGTTGAGAAAAAGTACATTAGGCAACCGATGGTTATAAAGGCGGGGCCCAAGAGCTAAGAGCTCGCTCCTGCAGTCATAAATAAGTAAGTAGTAGTGACTTACAAATAAGACTCGTAAGTAGTGAAAGTGACGACGTCTCGGTCTATCTTCAACTCTTCTCAATTTTCTCACTTTCATGCCATAAGTGTTCGTTAGGATAACGAGTTATCATGGTGGTTAGCTCCTATGATAACCTTATCTTGAGATCTTAAGGTTATCTTGAGATAATTTCGGAGCTTAGCGTCCCCGCGGCCCGGTCCTCGACAAGGCCTCCTTTTTGTTACACAACCCAGGAAGCAGCCCGTAGCAGCAGCTAACTCCCAGGTACCTATTTTCTACTAGGTGAACAGGGGCATCAGGGGTAAAAGAAACATTTTGTCCATTTGTCTCCTCCTCCACCGGGAATCGAACCCGGAACCTCAGGACTACGAATCCGAAGCGCTGTCCACTCAGCTATCAGGCGTCCAGGGAGCACCAGCGAATTATATTAAACTCCCCGCGGATGGTAATCCAAGTACATAATAAAAACCCACTACGTACAAACTGTGAACTGTGCTACTTGATTACTTTCCTGCAGGTCGGCGTTCAATCCCCGACCGTCCAAGGGGTTGGGACACCATTCCTTTCCCCCGTCCCATCCCAAATCCTTATCCTGAATCTTCCCAGGGCTATATAGTCGTCATGGCTTGGCGCTTTCACCCGATTTAGTAGTAGTATGTAAACAATGCTAAAAAACTCTTGGATCAAACAGCGAGTGGAACTGTGATTCAGGCGAACATCCCATCCGATTGTGTTCTTAAGTGGCCGTTATAAACAACGAAATAGCAACAATATTTCGTAATATAGCGAGGATGATTACAAGGACAGGTAATCCCAATTAGATAGCAAAAAAACGATGTACACAGAAAGATAGAAATGACGATATCTAAAAGTATAAAGAGATAGTAAAAGTGAAATTACTTAATAACGAGATACTAATGATAAAAACACAGTAACGAAGCTGCCAGACCCAAGTCCGCTAATAACGAGACATCGAGATAATTCTCGTAAATAATCCAGAGGACCACCTGCACGACGTCCATAAGGACGACGATAATTACCGGAAAAAAAAGAGGGAAAATAGAGAGAATGGGATTAAATAACACAAAAAATACGGAATTACTTAGACAAAATCCGATAAAAGTGATAGAGAAGGAGGGAAAAATGACCGGGTAATGACAGTTGATACAGCTTGATGATAAGAACGAGCGCTTGGAAAATGAGCTGTTTGGTAGTCATCGAGGATGGTTAAGGCATTAGAGCAATTTATGGTTAGGAGGCGATAGTTCATTATTCACGCTGTTCGGCCTCCACCAATCATGAACTAGGTATTAACCCTTCACTAACACGTAATTGCCCCACTGATGCATTGCGGTACTTATCATCAAGAAGGTCGTCAGGGAACGTAAACGTGTCGTTCCAGCGGTAAATGAACATAGCCCCGGTGGCTCTGTATGGGGGGTGGGGGGGGGGGGGTTGGAAGGGGGGGGGGGGAGGATGGTGTCAGGGATAGGCAGCTGGTGTCAGGGGGGGATAGGCAGCTGGTGACAGGGGGGGATAGGCAGCTGGTGTCAGGGGATAGGCAGCTAGTGACAGGGAATGGTAGCTAGTATAAACTAGTAGCGACCATTAAGTAATGGTAGCTACTTCTGGGTGATGAAGGGCTATTACAAGATGGTATCAGGTGCTCCCAGAACCAAAACATCAAATCTAATCTAACCTAACCAAATCTAACCTAACCTAATCTAACCTAACCTAACCTAATCTAACCTAGCCTAACCTAATCTAACCTAACCTAATCTAACCTAGCCTAACCTAATCTAATCTAACCTAACCTAATCTAACCTAACCTTACCTAATCTAATCTAACCTAACCTAATCTAACCTAACCTAATCTAACCTAGCCTAACCTAACCTAACCTAACCCAACCCTAACTGTAATATATAAAATCCTTTAATATATGAGTGAAAAAATATGTTTTCGTACACAGTTCGAAAACCATTTAGGATTGCTCCCTTCAGGACGGTTGCAACATGGAAGGGAGGTGTTGATTAAAGATGAGTCGCTGATTGCACAGATGATCTGAATAAAAATTAGGCCATTGCCTTGCATGCAATGTGATTGTTCAGATACTTGGATATATGGAACAAGTTTTCACGATCCCTTCAGAACTGTACTGTAGTTAAGAATCTGTAACAACACTTTGCATTAAGGCATCTACAACAACACTTTGGTTTGAAACATCTTCAACAGCACTCTTTTTTTTGAGGCATCTGGAACTACACTTAGGTTTGTGACATCTGGAACGACACTTTGCATTAAGGCATCTACAACAACACTTTGGTTTGAAACATCTTCAACAGCATTCTTTTTTTTTTTAGGCATCTGGAACTACACTTAGGTTTGTGACATCTGGAACGACACTTTGCGACTTGATTTAGCTTCGCTTATCATTCAACATTCTTCATATCTTTTTTCTGTTGAGATAAACCAGCTTCTGTGGTTGAGATAGACCATCTTCTGTGGACTAGATTGATCACCTTCTCTAATCAGCGTTATCTACCCTCTCTGGTCAAGGCTATCCACCCTCTTTGCTAAAGATTGTCAAGTATACACACATCAGGTTTTAATCTTTCATAAGGTCTTAATCTCTTTTCAGGTCCTAATCTCTTATCAGGTCCTAATCTCTCATAATCAGCTAGTCAAGAATTTGTTAACTTTTTCTTATCTTGTGCTCAATTTTGTGTCGTACCTGATTTTCTATGATTAATTTTCATTAACTCAGTCAACAGGTATAATATAAGATGATAATAAACAAATAAAAATTCTTCTATCTAAGACTTTCCACTTTTTTATGTTAAGTTAATTTGACTTCATTTGAAGTCACCTTCAATGCTCATGATATTAAACCAAGATTTCTTGGGTATTTCTTCCAAGATGTGTCACTCATTTATTTTGTCAGGTTTGTTGTCTTATAAGAAATACCTGTTATGTTGCCATCAGTTTCATTAAGTTTCGTCAAAATTGTTTCTTAATATACTTTTGTTCTAGTTCCCTGATTGGTCATCTTGAGATTATCTTGAGATGATTTCGGGGCTTTAGTGTCCCCGCGGCCCGGTCTTCGACCAGGCCTCCACCCCCAGGAAGCAGCCCGTGACAGCTGACTAACACCCAGGTACCTATTTACTGCTAGGTAACAGGGGCATAGCGTGAAAGATACTCATACTTTGGGTGAAAGATAAAGTCATACTTTAAGTTCGTGCTTAAAATGATTGTCATTCACACTCTTCGTTTCACTTGTCTGTTGTGAAGGAATGTCCCTTAATTTGGAGTTATATTAATATACTATTTCTACAGTCATCAATTCTTTTTGTGCTTGCAATAATGCCTATTTAAATTTTGTTCACAAGTGCACATAACTTTTTTGTTATTATGTTGTATTTTTTTGTAATATATTCATAGGGTATTTTTTTATGAAAGAAACTTAAAAACATCAATATGCAGGCGAGGAGTCACAATAACGTGGCTGAAGTATGTTGACCAGACCACACACTAGAAAGTAAAAGGACGACGACGTTTCGGTCCGTCCTGGACCATTCTCAAGTCGATTGTTTGACTGGTGTTAAAAACCAGTTAAATTGCTGTTAAAAACATAATTTTTTGTATTTTTCCGATAAAACTTATAAGGAATTAATATTAAAAAATTTTCCCTACTTGTCTTCAGCCAATAAATCTAAGTTACTTTACACTTTATTCCGTCCGAGATCACACGCATTTCTAAAAATCCTTTTAAAAATTTCCAAAAATTCCTAAAAGCCTCTGTTTTCTAAAAGTGCAAACCTACCCACAGTACCGACTATCCTGCTCCAGCTGAGGCTGCAACCACTGCATAGATGTCACCTTTATGGGAGAATTGACCCCATTTGTTAATTAATGATATTGCGTCGGTCCTGCAATATTTGTCCAGCATGCAGTTGACATCAATTTCCTTTGGTCATCAGTCCATTGCAGACTCCGATTCACGGCATAATGTCACGTGTAACTGGGCGCCCTTTGGAGACTGGTACTATTGCTGTATAGCGAGACGAGCAGAGACATAATTTAACCGAAGGATTTGGTGAATTTTGTGTTTATAGTTGTTAATTTAATTTAACATTTATAGACGTGCAGTTGATTTCTCTCTCTCTCTCTCTCTCTCTCTCTCTCCTCTCTCTCTCTCTCTCTCTCTCTCTCTCTCTCTCTCTCTCTCTCTCTCTCTCTCTCTCTCTCTCTCTCTCTCTCTCTCTCTCTCTCTCTCTCTCTCTCTCTCTCTCTCTCTCTCTCTCTCTCTCTCTCTCTCTCTCTCTCTCTCTCTCTCTCTCTCTCTCTCTCTCTCTATATATATATATATATATCTCTCTCTCTCTCTCTCTCTCTCTCTCTATATATATATATATATATCTCTCTCTCTCTCTCTCTCTCTCTCTCTCTCTCTCTCTCTCTCTCTCTCTCTCTCTCTCTCTCTCTCTCTCTCTCTCTCTCTCTCTCTCTCTCTCTCTCCCTCCCTCTCTCTCTCTCTCTCTCTCTCTCTCTCTCTCTCCCTCCCTCTCTCTCTCTCATTTCTTGTGTCAAAATTACATTGCAAACCATTAACCAGTTACTTCAGTCTACGTTAAAGACAATTAGGAACACTTTCCTTAGTAGAGAGTTCTTCTAACTGTGGGTAAATTTAATATTCTCTAGGTAAAATAATTCCCCATACAACGAAACACTGAGACAACATTAAAGCAACACTCGTCTCACTACCAGCAGCAGCGAACACAATACAACGTCCAGAGATGTATAAATAGACAGAGACAAAGGCGCTAAAGCAATTTCCTGTTTCAATTTCTTATGATGTTATCCGTTATCAAAATGTAAGATGTATTTGTATGCAATGTTCTCTTGAAAGCCATTTAGAAGGAACATGAACCAGGGGGGGATATATATGAGATAAAAAGGGAGATTGAGAGGATGGAACCCGGCGCCGCTATAACTGTGACAATCGAGGATTTCACAAGAGGTAAATTACTACGTAGAATGCTGATGACTTAGCCAGATTTTTTCCTTCCGTCACAAAATACCTAGTGACGTTACTGTGATAAATTCGAACCATGAATCTACGTTTCATAGTGCATCGTAGATAAAAAGTTTAATGTGTTTATATTTGAGCTGGAGGTATTGTTAACTATTCTGACACTGAAAATGTTCTTTCTAACGTCCCTGTGGCTCATTTGGGGGTTAAAGTTATCGACTTGATCAGGCAGGCTGTTATACGGATGACTGTATGTATCAAAGTCGAAGATCCTGATTCACCAGACCGTCATTCGGGTCTGGTTCGAAACCTGATTCCCGGGACATTATTTCTTAGAAGCAAAACAAGATATTTTCCAAGGAGTTCTGTAGTTAACTCATTATGGAGATCAATCCTCTGAGGTTCCTATTTTGAAGTGTTGGGATTCCTTCAAGTTAATGAATGAACTTAACTCTGGTAAAGCTACCAGAGTTCAAATATATGATGTTACCAGAGCTGAATCAACTTAGGGACAATCGACTTGAGAATGATCCAGGACGGACCGAAATGTCATTGTCCCTTCACTTTCTAGTGTGTGGTCTCGTCAACAACTTAGAGAGGGCAGGACAGGGCAAGGAAGTTTCTAGTTTTAATTATTAGATCGGAGCAACGGTCTTAATGCACCAAATAATCCGTAACATTGGATATCAAAAACCGATATCAGTACTTATTTGGTGCTCTGATGGTGGTCAGTGCTCCCATGGCGTGATGGGGAGACTAAGGTTCGAAGTGCCAAGAATTGATTTGCAATCAAGCGGTCATTTGAGGTGACGTATATAGTGTTCGTGTTCTGAGTGCTTATGTTATGATTTGGAGGTAATGGTTGAGAGTCAACAAGCATTGACTCTCAACCATTCGTTGCACTTAGTTCGTTGCACGAACTCAACAATATGAGCCTGCAAAATTGAGCATCATCTCCTGAGCTCCAAAATCTCCAAAATCTGCTTTCTATCCTTTCACCTGTCTACGAACCACACTTAATCTTTATGACTTACCTGAGTTAATGGTTTGCTTTGAGTCCCCCTCTCTCGTGCTATTTCCGCTTATCCAATGCATCCTGCTTTCGTCCACCTTGCAAGCACCTCTAAGACTAATTGAGGTAAGACTTTACCAGTTATAGCAACAGGGAAAAAGCTGTGTCGAGTCAATTTTCAAGTGCAAGTAATGGGATAAACGAAGGATACAAAATAGGGAGATGGGAGCAAGAATGAGCCAGAGGTATAGGAGAGACACTAGAAGGAGTAAGGGAAAGGGTGGAATAGAAGGAACAGGGAGTATAAGAGGAATTAAAAGGGGGGAAGAGGAGGTAAAAGAGAACAGTGAACTTGAAAGGAAAAATAAAAGGCAAAATAAAAGGAAGAGAGCTGGAGGTGAAGAAAGTAAAGAACAGGAGGAAGATAGGAAGAGAGGCAGAAAATCAGAAAATAAAGTAGTAGGTGAGGGGAGCTATATCAAGAAGGCCCACTGATCACTGTCAAGGTGTGGGGGGTATATTCTTAAGAATACACCCCAACACCTTGTAACACCTTGTATTCTTAAGAATACAAGGAGAGAAGTGCAACAAGTCAGGCCTGGCTTGCAAAATACAGGTAAAATGTACTTGTAGATGATGAACCTTGGGTGTGAATGCGATAAGAAGAGCTTCCTGTAAGTGTCAGTTGACTCCAGAGGCAGAAACGTTATCATTTTTCTTCTGTGATATCCTATCTTGCTCTTTTTCTTAAGGCTAAGGGTGGTTTGTGTGTTTATTCACCTAGTTATACAACCCTAGTTGTGCTTGCTGGGGTTGAGCTTGGGCTCTTTGGTCCCACCTCTCAACTGGTGTACAGATTCCTGAGCCTACTGGGCTCTATCATATCTACATTTGAAACTGTGTATGGCGTCTGCCTCCACCACATCACTACTTAATGTATTCCATTTGTTAACTACTCTGACACTGAAAAAAAATATTTGTAATGTCTCTGTGGCTCATTTGGGTACTAGGTTTCCACTTGTGTTCCCTTGTTCGCGTACCACCCGTGTTAAACAGTTTATCTTTATCTACCCCTGTCAATTCCTCTGAGAATTTTATTGGTGGTAATCATGTCTCCCGTAACTCTTCTGTCTTCTAGTGTCATGAGGTTTAGTTCCAGTGATCTTTCCTAGTAGCTCATACCCTTCAGCTCTGGGACTAACGTGGTTGCATACCTCTGAACCTTTTGTGTGTGTGTGCAATTCATCCATGGAATTATCCCAGATATTTTGTACTATCTATGAACAACCTGCTTATCATATATACTTAAGAAAATTCAGTATACCATGCATGAAGTTGATGGTTCAGTTAACACAATTTAGATCATATCAATTTGGTGCTAATATACACAAATGATATTAGCACCAATACTAATACATATTAGCGAGGTTTTGTTGAAGTTGGAGATTATACAACCAGCTCATCACTTTGTCTTCTCTCTTATTGACTCCAATCTGGCATAAAAATTCCTACATAGAGACTCCAATCTGGAATAAAAATTCATACATAGAGACTCCAATCTGGCATAAAAATTCCTACATAGAGACTCCAATCTGGAATAAAAATTCATACATAGAGACTCCAATCTGGCATAAAAATTCATACATAGAGACTCCAATCTGGCATAAAAATTCATATATAGAGACTCCAATCTGGCATAAAAATTCATACATAGAGACTCCAATCTGGCATAAAAATTCATATATAGAGTAGGATTTTCCTTCCACGAATCTGTGTTGGAGTTCCGTGACGAAACCTATATTCAAGTGATAAATTGTTTGGTTCCTAGTAGCTGTTCCATCTTTTGGTCGGGAATGCAAATTAGGGTTTGTGGTTTGATGTCAACTGCTCCTTGTTTGTATCTCTTATTAACAACTCGTTTGTTTCTAGAGGATTGATGTCGGTTGTTAGTTGCTTGTTTAAAGTTACAGCCTCATTATCCAGCAACTTAGGTAATATCAGGTAAAATTTCAAATAAAGGTAAAGGATTCACGTAAAATTTCAGCTATCAGGTAAAATTTCAGCTATCAGGTAAAATTTCAACTATCAGGCAAAATTTCATCAACTTTGCCTGTATATATATGTGTGTGTGTGGTTGCCTGATTCTCACGGGGTGTTGTGATTAAGCTCCTGGGCCACGCCTCACTAGTATCAATTATGTGATGCACTCGTTCCTGGATATTTGGCGTATATTCTATCTACTATTCACTCCGTGAATTGAGTCTGTCTCCACTACTTTAATATAATGTCACTGATACAGTACCGTAACACATTGGTCATGTATTATTCTAGTTCATGTGTCCAAGACATTATCATGTGTCTTCTTCCAGTCATATAATCTCTATTTCGAGTCTTAGTAATTCATCTCATATATCTCTTGAAACCAGTAATGTGCATTTTTTATTGTACACACATGTGCATTGTTGCATTATTTCCTTTATTGTAATTTATTTATAAGAAAAATTGGCTCAATAATCCCGCCCACATGCACGCAATAAATAAATTATTTCATTATTAGGGGAAAAAATAATTAGGATCTTGTTAGGGAAAATTTAGAAGAATCTTGATGAACTAAACGACAATATTTCATGGAATATACATCAAAGAGTTTCATTACGTTTAAAAATGAATACCAAAGGTTTTATCATTTTTTTTCAGCTGTTGTTACAAGAGCAACAGCCTTGATTCATGGACTTCAGGGGAGAGCTTCCCTTATATCATCACGATATAAGGGAAGCCTTCCTTATATCATCACGATATAAGGGGAATCTTCCTTATATCATCACGATATAAGGGAAGCCTTCCTTATATCATCACGATATAAGGGGAATCTTCCTTATATCATCACGATATAAGGGAAGCCTTCCTTATATCATCACGATATAAGGGAAGCCTTCCTTATATGATCACGATATAAGGGGAAAACTTCCTTATATTATCACGATATAAGGGAAAGGTTCCTTATATTATCACGATATAAGGGAAAGGTTTCCTATATTACCCTGATATAAGGGGAAGGTTCCTTTTATTATCACGTTATAAGGGAAATGTTCCCTATATTATCACGATATAAGGGAAAGCTTCCTTATATGATCACGATATAAGGGGAAAACTTCCTTATACTATTACGATTTACTCAACATTGCTTATTTGTATTTGTGTGAATCATACACAAATTATACATACATTGTATAATGTGTATACGCGATACTAAGACTGAAAAAGTCATTATTATTATTATTATTATTTCTATTATTAGGTTCGTGTATATTACATGAAAATTGTTGTATAAATGCAGTATCTAATTCTCTCTCAAATACAATATCTTTTTTGGGTTTGGATAATGGCCGGTCAACGAGGAAATCGTGGGGATGATTAATATTGTACCTGGATTGTACCTGAAGAAGGTTCTGAGAGTTGTTGTATTTGCTCAAGTCTTGAGCAAATTCTCAAATCCTGTGAGAGTCCTGTTCTTGTAGGATTTGTGAGAACTGGATGCGGCTGCCTGCTCCTTTATCCTACTCCACACGTTCTCTGTGCTCTAGTAACCCACTCCACACGTTCTCTATGTTCTAGTAACCCACTCCACACGTTCTCTATGTTCCAGTAACCCACTCCCCAGGTTCTCTATGCTCTAGTAACCCACTCCACACGTTCTCTATGCTCTAGTAACTCACTCCCCACGTTCTCTATGCTCTAGTAACCCACTCCCCAGGTTCTCTATGTTCCAGTAACCCACTCCCCAGGTTCTCTATGCTCTAGTAACCCACTCCCCACGTTCTCTATGCTCTAGTAACCCACTCCCCACGTTCTCTATGTTCCAGTAACCCACTCCCCACGTTCTCTATGCTCTAGTAACCCACTCCCCACGTTCTCTATGCTACTTTATCCTACTCCCCACGTTCTCTATGTTCTAGTAACCCACTCCCCACGTTCTCTATGTTCTAGTAACCCACTCCCCACGTTCTCTATGCTCCTTTAACCCACTTCCCACGTTCTCTATGTTCTAGTAACCCACTCCACACGTTCTCTATGCTCTAGTAACCCACTCCACATGTTCTCTATGCTCTAGTAACCCACTCCACGCGTTCTCTATGTTCCAGTAACCCACTCCCCAAGTTCTATATGCTCCTTTAACCCACTTCCCACGTTCTCTATGTTCCAGTAACCCACTCCCCAGGTTCTCTATGCTCCTTTAACCCACTTCCCACGTTCTCTATGTTCCAGTAACCCACTCCCCAGGTTCTCTATGCTCCTTTAACCCACTTCCCACGTTCTCTATGTTCCAGTAACCCACTCCCCAGGTTCTCTATGCTCCTTTAACACACTCTCCACGTTCTCTATGTTCCAGTAACCCACTCCCCAGGTTCTCTATGCTCCTTTAACCCACTTCCCACGTTCTCTATGTTCCAGTAACCCACTCCCCAGGTTCTATATGCTCCTTTAACCCACTTCCCACGTTCTCTATGTTCCAGTAACCCACTCCCCAGGTTCTCTATGCTCCTTTAACACACTCTGCACCCTGTCTATGCTCCACTAACCCATTCCTCACCCTCTCTATGCTGCCCAACTCGAGATCGTTCTGCTTTTTCCACACAAAACATTGTTTTCCGCGTCTGTAAATCCATTAGCTTGATCCAGGGAGGGACCGGCGGACTTTTGAGATAATCCAGAGTTTCGGCTATTTTCGTGTCAGGAAATCTTTCCATCTCTGGAAAACGATAATAAACAAAAAGTTGACCTAGTAAATGTACTTTAAATGAAAATATATCGTTACATAATCAAACTTTTGCATTGTAAACAAAAGGAAATAAATATAAATAACTAGTAAAATTTATATACACTCGTATTTTTATACGTAATTTTAATGTCTTCCTGTCAGTTCTAAGATATATATATCGTTCGTCTCTGTCCACAACCTCGTCTTAATACATTTTGGGGTTCTATGTCCAAGTTTGGCAAGACCAAACCTTGTGCATTCGAATTCCTTAGAAGTAAACACTCCTGAAATCTTCATGCAGCGTGTAATTTAATATTTCTTGAGATATAATCCTTTTATTAGACCTATTTTCTGAGACGGGAGGCGATTCTTCACGCTTCGTATGTCGTGTCTAATTAAAAACTAATTTTGTGATTCACGTCTCAAAGAGAACAAAAAAATATGTTTGTTGTAACTATCTAGTTTGCTCAAAGGTAATAAATAAACTCAGAGATGAGATGAAGAAAGAATTTCAGGCCAGGGGATACATATATCCAGGAGTGGATACATATATACGGTCTAGACACAGTGCTGTCTGCCTCACAGTACGGTGAAC